>NW_019724759.1:915229-1157888 GCF_002891405.2 Cryptotermes secundus | reverse complement strand
ATATGCATTGTCGACTTTAACTCGATAGTGACGATTCTGTAGGTAGGATTTGACGAGGAGAAAGTAGTTGAGGGGGAGAGAGCGACGTAGTTTGAACAGAAGGCCAGTATGCCAAACTTTATCGAAGGCTTGAGATATATCCAGGAAGGCTGCTGAGCAGTATTGTTTCGTTTCCAGTGCCTCGTGTATCTTGTTCGCAATTCGATGACTTTGTTGTATTGTAGAATGGCGTTGCCGAAATCCGAATTGGTGATCAGGTAAGAGTAGTTGGTTTTCAACTATGGGGAGAAGTCTTTGAAAGAGAAGTTTTTCAAAGACTTTGGAAAGCAAGGGGAGAAGGCTTATAGGTCGATAAGATGCGGGTACATGAGGAGGTTTACCTGGTTTCAAGAGGAGTATGATTTGGGCTACTTTCCATTGGTCAGGGAAGTATCCGATGAGGATGGAGGAATTGATGAGTTGCGTAATGTATTTGTTTCCAGCAGGGGGGAGTTCTTGAAGGATTTTTCCCGTGATGAGGTCGTACCCTGGGGAAGTTTTGGGATACAGGGTTTTGATGATAGTTCTGACCTCGGATTGTTTGAAGCGGGGGAGAGGGGGATCAAGTTGATAGGGAGATTCCAGGTAGTTGATGATGGAATTCTCTTCTTCTGGTGGGTTGTTGGAGGGGTGCGGTTGAAAGACGGATGCTAAGTGATTGGCAAAAGTGTGTGCTTTGGTGTTGTTGGTACTCGCCCAAGTGCCTTGTGGAGTTAGAAGTGGAGGGGAGGGTGTAGTAATGTGTTTGTTTTTCTTAACTGCTTTCCAGATGGAGTAGTTGGAAGATGCTGTGGGAGAAAGGTTTTGTATGTAGTGTTGAAAACTTTCGTTGAAGTTGTTTGAGAGAAGTTGTTTGAGTTCATAGGAGGCTTTGTTAAGTTGACGCTTGACGGTGCGGGAGTGGGTTGCGTGCCAGATTCGTCGAAGACTTCTTTTATGAAGTATTTTTTGTTTGATTATAAGAGGACAATTGGAGGTTTGATGTACTATTGGTGATTCTGGTGTTGAGGACCATCCGGCCCATTGAATTAGGTTGTTAAAAGAGTTTATTGCTACTTCTATGTCGGAGGGGGTTTTTAGTGGGACGTGTAGGTCTAAATGCTCTGTGAGGAGGAGACGGAATAATTCCCAGTTGGTTTTATTGTTGCAAAGGCTGGGGTGGGGTGTACGTAGTGAGATGTTGAATGATAATGTGATGAGGACTGGAGTATGGTCTGAGGATAGTTCAAGGCATGACTTGGCGGCTATGGAGTTGTGGGGGATCCTTTGGAGATACAAAAGTCCACAAAATCCGGAAGTTTGTTTCGATCTGTTGGCCAGTAGGTGGGTTCGCCAGATGAGTGGTGGTTGTAGTGGAAGCATTCAATGAAGTTTTGAATTGTGCGTCCTCGGGGCGAGAGGACTAAAATTTGAGGAAGAAACTAGTGAAATGCTACATTTGGAGAATAGCTCTGTATGGGGCTGAAACATGGACACTTAGGGCAGTAGATCAGAAACATCTGGAAAGCTTCGCAATGTGGTGTTGGAGAAGGATGGAGATCAGTTGGACCGATTATGTGAGAAATGAAGAAGTGTTAATTAGAGTCAGTGAGCAGAGGAATATCCTACACGAAATAAGAAAACGGAAGGCTAATTGGATTGGTCATGTTTTACGCAGAAACTGCCTTCAAAAAGAAGTTATCGAAGGAAAGATATAGGGGCGGATAGAAGTGACAAGAAGACGAGGAAGAAGACGTAAGAAGATGCTGGATGACCTTGGGGACAGAAGAGGATACTGTCATTTGAAGGAGAAAGCTCTAGATCGCATTAAATGGAGGAACTGTTTTGGAAGAGACTGTGGACCTGTCGTCTTGACAGATTACTGATGATGATGAGTGGGGGGTGGAGTCTAGTTAGGTCCACTCGGCACGGCGGCCACTGACTGGCCTATTTTACCTGCCCCGGGTGATTATAATGATGGGAGGATTTGGTGGAATGAAGACTGGCATGGGAAACCGAAGTACTCGGAGAAAACCTACCCCATCGCCACTTTGTCCACCACAAATCCCACTTGACCAGACCCGGGTTTGAACTCAGTGCCTTGTTACTCAACCGGCTGTTCACTCTAGCGGCATATTTCGCTGGTTCCCTGCAGCACTACACAACAGTCAAATGTCGCACATTTACCAAGACTGACACAAACTCCATGGATCTGCCCTACAAGTTGGTTAGAATTGTAGGTATTTCGGGAGGTGTGCAGCTGCAGACCTGGGCGCTGCCTATCCTGCGAAGCTGCGTTTGAGGTTTGACAGCGATAGCTATTAAAACTATTGCTTTCTTGGTTGCAACACAAGAAACCACTAGAAACATGGCTTACTCTTCGACGCTGAAGGTGGAGGCCGACATGTTTCTCCAAAGCTCCAGCATTTCTCCCAACTACAGGGAATTACAACCAAGAAAATCCTCAGTCCCACAAGAAAAATCCCTGGATAGTATCTTAAATTAGGCCACGATCGCTTCCTTATACGTCTTTCCTCATTATTCACTATCCTTCGTTCCTATATAACCTGAGGCACTGATAACCGCCAAGAAACGAATTGAAAATAAATTCAAAAAACTACATGAATCAAGAATTTTTCTTGGAAAGCTAACTGTCGCTTATATAGTGAAGAAATGTTCCACCTTTATGAAAACTGGACGGTTCACATCGTGCTGACAGGAGTCCACCACTGAACCCTGTCACGATTCACGTTAATACAGGTCACATCTGCACACACTACTTAAGATACATTTTGCTATTATCCTTCCAAATACGCCCATAGTTCAAACTTTTGGGACCTTTTGTCTTCTCGTTTGCTGCCTGCCTGTTGTTTTGTATGGATGTGAAACTTGGTCTCTGGCATTAAGGGAGAAACATAGACCAAGGGTGTCTGAGAACAGGGTGTTGAGGAGAATATTGGTATCTTAACATAATAAGTATGAAGTAATAGGAAGTTTGAGAAAATTTCCTAACGAGGAACTTTATAATTTGTGAATCTTCGCCAAATAAAACTACAATAACCAAGTCGAGGAATTGGATGGGGGGGGGGGAAGTAGCATATATAGGAGAAAAGAGTTATTCTTACAGGGTTCTAGTGGGAAAGCCAGAAGGAAACAGACAGCTAGGAACATCTAGATGTAAGTGTGAAAAACAATATTAAAATGGATCTTGGAAAAAAAAGATGGGGATGGTATGAACTGGATTCATCTGGCTCAGGATAGTATCCAGTGTCGGAATGTTGTTAACGCGGAAATAAAATTTCGGGTTCATTAAAGTTTTGGAACTTCATGAGCAGCTGAGCGACTAGTGGCTTGTCTCCATGGAGTTACGTAGTGTCGTTCCCAAAATGCCTGAACTGTGCCAAATTTTATAATAGTGTAGCAGGTACGTTGCACAGTTCAGACATCTGGGAACGACTATAACAAATCAAAACCCGATTCAGGAGGAAATTAGAGAAGACTGAACTTGGTTAATGCTTGCTACCTTTCAGTCCAGAACCTTTTGTCTTCTCGTCTGCTGTCCAAAAACATAAAAATCAGAAGAAAAAAATTGTAGTTTTGTCTGTCGTTCTGTATGGGTGTAAAACTTGGTCTCTGATTTTAAGGGAGGATCTACACCAAACAGGATCAAACAACCCACCCACACGATTAGAAAGAACCGTTAACATGCCAGCATTATAAGACCTTACATTCTGATAATAAATTATGACTGAGGGTGTTTGAGAACAGAGTGTTGAGGAGAATATTTGGACCGAAGAGAGAGGAGAATATTTGGACCGAAGAGAGAGGAGAATATTTGGACCGAAGAGAGAGGAGAATATTTGGACCGAAGAGAGATGAAGTGACAGGAGGTTGGAGAAAACTGCATAATGAGGAGCTTCATAACTTGTACTCTTCTCCAAGTATAATTGTAGAATGATCAAGTCAAGGAGGATGAGGTGGGCAGGGCATGTAACATGAATGGGGAGAAGAGGAATGTACACAGGATATTTGTGAGAATGGCAGACGGAAAGCGACCACTGGGAACACCACGACGTATGTGGGTGGACAATATTAAAATGGATCTTAAAGAGATAGAATGTGATGGTATGAAATGGATTCATCTGGCTCGGGGTAGGGACCAGTGGAGGGATCTTGTGAACATGGTAATGAACCTTCGGGTTCCATAAAGTGGTGGAAAGTTCTTGAGTAGGTACACAACTGGCAGCTTCTAAAGAAGGACTCAGCTGCGTGAGTGAGTATCTGGTATGTTTGTGTTACGATTTTGCTCTACGTTCTAATGGCTAGACACCAACATAAATTTAGTCATTTCTGCCTGCACTCCAGAACCAATCCAATCACCTAACAAGCGTCAAACGGGGCTTCTGTGTTTTTCTTTCTGGCACTAATATTTTCCCCCCTCTCAAAATGTACAATTAACATGTGCACTGTGCTCTGGTAATAAAAACATATCGGTTTCAGAGAAAAGCACTACCTCTAACTTCAAGGTCCAAGCTTAAGTCAAGCTACCGGCAAATCCAGGTCAAATTGACATAATCGGCAAAGATCAGATTTGAAGTAAATAATTCAATCACTTTGTAACCTATGCTGATGACGTCAGTTAAAACGTATATAAAGCAGTCGACCGAAGTCACTCTTGCGCCCACAGAGTCACATATGTGAGGGATGGGTTCTTATGATCGTGAAGAAACTGACCTTTACTTAAACCAAACGCAAAACAGCGGTGTTTTACTCACACTCTTTTCAGCAAAGCTCCAGGGCTTCCAAGGCAGCCATTATCGTTTCCTCTCTCCCACCATCCCGACCGATCCCACCTCGTGAACAACAGGAAGTAACGTAATTTGAATCCCACTTCTCCCTTCACACCACACAGGCGGCGGTGAGGAGCAGTTGCCAACCCCTGTCTATTGCAGTCCAGAATGACCTTCTTCTTCTTCTTCTTCTTCTTCTTCTTCTTCACACTAGCATAGCTGAAGTACACGCAAATATTGAGCAATATCCAAACCAACACATGTTCGCATGTCGATGGGAGGACCAGTCAAAATGAAAGACACCTCACAAAGGTTATGCCTTCTACATATTTCTCCTCCAAAGTACAGGATGTTAGAAAAATAGTTTCTTATATCTGCGATTCATTATAAATTCGGCGGTACAATATAACAAGAAGTTCTGGGAAGAACTAAACGCTTAATTTTCCTTTCAGTTCATAATGAGTACTTTATACGACACTGAAGGCATAGGAAACACCGCATCCAACAATTCTTCTATTGTTGCTTGTGTATTTCTTGCAGCGGGAATGTGTCTACCAATCCGTTGCCTAGCATCGTTATGGCAGTTACAACAAGGTGATCTCATAAGCCTCCTTTTATATTTAAAATATAAGGAAAGTAGACTAACAAGAATTTTGCTTCATTTTTATGGATGTGAATATTGGTCTTTCACATTAACGGAAGAAAGTAGACTTAGGGTGTCTGAGAACAGGGCGTTGAAGAGTATATTTGGACCTTAGAGGAAGAAGGTAACAAAATGGAAAACATTTCATAACATGTCTTTCATGAAATTTATTAGGATAAGCAAGCCAAGCAGGATAAGATCGTTCTAGGTGTGTAGAAAGTATGACAGAATATAACATTGCATACAAAGTTTTTGTACGAAGTTCTGAAGGAAGGAGACAATTAGGCAGATCTAGATTGTGGATAATATTAAAATGGATCTTGTAGCAGTAGGAAGGGAGGGCGTAGACTGAATTTTTTATTTCAAGATAATGACCAGTGTCTGCTTCTTGTAAGTATACCAATGTAATTTCAGGTTCAATAACATGCTGGAAATATCTTGAAATTGGCTGGGCAGGGCAGCAGTGAGGAATATACAAAACTTCAGTTGTAAAAATTGAAGGAAGGAGACCACTTGATATAACTAGTTGTGTATGGGAAAATTATATTAAAATTTATTTAAAAGCAATAGCAAGTGAAATGGAGGAGCCAGGATAGCTCAGTCGATATAGCGACCGGCTATGTGCTGGACCGCCGGGTTTCGAACTTCAGAAGAGGAGATAATTTTTCAGTTGTCCACTAAATCCAAACCGGCTCTGGGGCCCAACTAGCCTCCCATCCAACAGGTAAAAGTGGGCTCTTTCTCCGGGGTGTGAAGCTAACCACTCACCTCCATCTGATGCTGAGGTCAAAGATGCTGGAGTTATACCTCCACTCCACCATGTAGTGCTTAATTAATTAAGCACAGGGACACTTTTACCTTTACTTTAGGATGTGAATGGATTCGTCGAGATTAGGGCAGGAGATAAATAGAAGACTTTCGTGAAGACAGCAATGAAACCTACGTATTCCTAAGCGGCGTCCGTAGTCTAGAGGTAACGTTCCCACCTCATGACTCGTAGTACGCGGGTTCAAACCCGGCGGAGGTCGTCGAATTTTTAAGGGCGGAAAAATTCAGGGAACAAGTCCTCCGGGAGGGGCTTTAAGTCGTGGGTCCCGTGTCGTAGCTTTACGGCACGTAAAAGAACCTCATATCTCCAAAGGAGGTCACTGAGCCAAATTAACGGACGTTTCCCGCCCAACAGCAGTCTCTAATACCTCTGGTAGATGGGGGAAGCATTATAGATACCTCTCAGCTAGTAGAGCCGGTCTCGCTGGCTGGGCGGGACTGATGGTAAGCACCAGTCCCGGTAGGATATAGAGACGGGTAGAAATCATAGAGGGAAGCACAATGGACCAATACAGGTCTCAGTGCATGGGGAAACCCACCCTCTCTAATAACTAACTGACTAACTACGTATTCCTAAAATGCGACGGATTTGTCTCTTAGTTAAATTCAATAGACTCGGATCGATGAAGTTAAGTAGGTAGTTTTCTAGAGTTTTTTATTTGTTTTTTTCTTTTTTTAATATTAATAGGAAGGATTTGGTTGATTAATCATGATGCTTCGGAAAGGAGTTGATTTCTACATAAATACACGCAGAAACCGCCGGAAGTGGAAGTACTGGTGTTATATTCGGCATTGTCCTTTGCATTTGATGTATTTAAAATATACCAGACAATTAGAATGTCCAATTAGTATAATAGTTAGCAATCTTAATACTCGTTTCAATTGCTAACTTCCGGAAAAATGTAGGACGTTAACAGATGATGACATGGTTTGCCACTACCACCGTTGGTCGCCATCCAAGTCTCGAAACGTTAAATTTAATTAAATGACTTGAGCTGTAAACATAACTAAAAAGGCAACATATCCTGCTAAAGGTCGGTTGTGTGGATTAAAGTGTAATGACACTGTAAAAGTGTGGTTACATTCCCTTCGTTGGCTTTTACATCAGCGAGAAAATGTCACTGTAATGGAAACCCGAATGCTTAAGAGTTCAGTAAAGGCGTTCCTTCGGCAGCGCAGTCGGTTGAGGCGCTATGATACAAGCTGGAAGGTCGCTGGTTCGATTCCCGATGAGGTGGATTTTTCAATTGACCTGATCCTTCCAGCCGCATTATGGCCCTGGGGTCTACTCAGCCTCTAACAGAATTTAGTACCAGGAATATTCCTGGGGGTAAGGGACGGCCGGCGCATAAGGCCGACAACCTTACCACCATCTGTGGGCCGATTGTCTAAAGAAAATGTGAGAACCTCGACATCTCACAACCCTATGGGCCTCCACGGCCTGTTTACAACTTTAGTAAGTCGTTCTTTAAGTTCAAATTAAATGTCAATAAAATATCTCAGCAGCTTTAGTTCGTATCCAGCGGAATATATATACGATCTAATCTTAAGCGAAGTTTTAAAAAATAAATTAATAAAACCAAATTTATTACACATATTCACATGTCAGCTTTGCTATGTGTTATTTCCGAGTACAACACAGGACAGTACGGTACAGTCCCTATATATCTGTATGACCAGAATTTCCCCGTCTATATTATTTGAATCAAAGCATCTAGAAAAAATAAGGCACTAATTAAACAATTTAAATTGTCCATCCTGAGGAGTTAAGATATTTCTTCAGCTTGTTAAAAAAGTTCCCTGCCTTTTATTAGGGAACCAGAATACTTATTAAAGTGTTCATAAAAGCACGTCACTGGCTCCTATCCTGAGCCAGATGAATCCAGTTTACAGGAATTTAAAACTTAATTCAATATCATACTCCCATACATGCCAAGGTCTTCCAAGCGGGCTCCTTCCTTCAAATTTCCATACCAGACTAAAAGATTATTAACGTCGTTCAGTGTGATTGATAAATGTTGTGTTTTTAATCTTTCATCCTTTACACGTTCTGTCTTAATAATTTTTTATAAGGACCAGGATGAACGAAGTCAAATTCCATACCAGAAATTTATAAAGATTTCTCTTCCTTCCATGGGGGCTACATTCACCGCCCATTTCATATTCCTAGTTTTGATTATCCTCTTAACATCTATCGACAAGAACACGCCATCTACATTACATAATACAGAATAGCGGTTATGTTCGCAATGGAAACGAGGAATTACTCTTTTAATCCTCAACTTTGCTCAACCTCCCACTCAGGTCACAGTTCTCTGAATTCCCATATGTAAAATTTATTCAACGATTTGCAGACAATAATTATTTAATTATAACATAAATTCGCTTAAATTTCAACAGCGAATAATGATAAACAAACTTCTTCAACAATACCTAACCTCAATGTCTTAAAAGATTTTGGGGGAAATGACACATTGTTATTAAGATACTAATATTGCTAGAATCGGTCTGACAGGCAGCTTTCACATTAATCTGTTTGTTACTGGCTAGAATTCAGAAAGCATCCAGAAGGCCCTGCCTTCTCGACACAGGTCCTTGTGGTTTTTCCTCTGTCCCTAAGAAAATTTTGAGATAGTTCCGAGGTTAAAATTTGCCACTGCGTGTTTAAAATTCTACGAAGCTCTTCCTATTTAAATCCATCAAAACTAAAATCCTCCCACGTGAAGTTACTCAAATTATAATTGTAAAAACAAACGTCGTTGTAAGACAGAATCCCTGACTTTACTACAGTGGGAGTAGAGCGCCTTGACAAAATGGCTGATCGAACGCTAGATAGAAGCGGTTGAAAATGGCCGCGCTACAAAATTACTTCACGTCAGAACATCTACATCGTACTAAGAGTCTCTGTGCACATTTCGGTGATGATTTAAGAGTAATTTTCTGCCTCTCCCATACAAGACTACTAGCCAAAATGGACCTTTGGAAAGGTCACTAGACCATTAACGCAAGCGGTTTTTGAATTAATTATAATATCCCAAACATGTTAACAGGGTCACTTAGAGTCCAAGCGATCCAATGGCAAATGTTAACACGCTGAAACGTAAGTTATGTAGCTGTTAAAACAAGTCATTCTTCTTAATCTTCTACACTAATGCTATGATATACAGTACAGTGTGTTTCAAATAAAGGTGTATTCTCTGGAGAAGTAATGTTGAAGGGCATATGCTTGTTTTAGCGGCCTGCTTCCCCTCCGCCAAACATCCACTTTCAGAAGTTGACCATATGGCAGGAGGAAGGTAGGGGGGCAGGTCCAGGCCAAGCCTGTTTCTTGGTCCAGGACCTGCGATCAGGATGGTATAAATACACCAGGACTGTCCCCAGTTGGTCACACTTGTGTCTTGTGCACTTAGGAAGCCATTGTCCGCCAGCAGTTCAATTACAGTACACTGCGCATTCACAATGAAGACATTGGTGAGTAAGATCATTCTCAGTTTCGTCGTCGCAACGTGGACGCCTGAATTGACAGTGAATTCGGCTAACTTGAATTTATAATTCGGTGGTCTTCAGAGCAGAGGGGATTCATTTAGATTAACTCAAATCTGGAACCGTTCATAGCAGAACAGTAACTCCATGCTGGCCTTCGCCAGAAACGTCATTCTTTTATTCGGGCTTCGAAAGATTCAGTCAGTACTGCACAGAAAACACAAGGCGTCTCTATTTAAAGTCAAAATCTTCAGCTCCTCTAGAAAAACAATAAATTCTAGGAAGAAATGATCGCCTACTTTCCTTTGATACACGGACAGCGCAGAAAATGTTGCGTCTAATATTTCTTACATTTTTGCCTGTGTATTTGTTGCCGCTGTAACGTTTTTATCGAACCGTTGCCTAACAATAATAAAGGGATACACATGCTGACACAGACTGATGGAAGGAATTTATGAAGTACGCCGTTGAGATAGGTTGAGCTCCCATGATATACATACCAAGTTTCATAAAAATTGGGTCAGGCATTCAAAAATTAATTCGGGGGAGGTTTCATAGACACACAGCATGGTAATCTCATAAGTCTATTTTTATTTTTAAAAAATAAACAAAACCTTAAAAATCACTGTTTGTTATGAGGATGTTAAGAAATACGTAAATATAATGTGGTGGAATAAGCATATGTACTTAACCTTAAAGATGATGGTATATATATAGTAACAACTATACTTTAAAGACTTAACTGTTATGAGTTATTTAGTTCGAGTCGTTTTGTAAACAAATATTGACAATTTTTGCTACCCTACGCCCTTTAAATACATCTTTTTAATGTGAACATGGGTTAATTATTTTTATACTCAGTGTTGCCTGGAGAAAATATTGTTGCCAAGGATAAAGAATGTTTTATTAAAATCGATAAATTTACAATTTTGTAATTACATTTGTACACAATATTTGCAAAGCTATGAAGAGACTCGCTGCAATTTCGATGCGGCGAATGAAGAAACTAGAAAGCACAACGTTTCGGAAACTTGCCTGTTTCCGTCCTCAGGTGAACGGGAGGGGTGAGACACCTACTCTGTTGGCTTCCTTAGAACGAGCTAACCTCAACCTAGTTTCTAGAATACCGGAAGATAGATAGACCAAAAGCCCAGTAATTCTCCTTAATTAATCACCACGTTATGAAAAGATCTGCTACCCTCTGGGCGGTCTCCAGACGTAATCCAGACGCTGTGAAAAATAAGAAAATTTCTTGCCCTTTCCGTGATTCGAACCCTATTCATTTTTCATCCAGTCCAACTTAATTAGCTATAACATGGACAGCCGAAGACGCTCTGCTGGCAAGGAAGTTCGCTGTGGCAAGGAAGTTCGCTGTATAAGTAAAAAAGTAAAGTAAAATATCCCTGTAACAGGCCGTGAAGGCACATATGGTTGTGAGACGTTGAGGGTCCCACATTATCTACACAATCGGCTCAAAGATGGCGGTAAGGTTGTCAAACTTACGCGCCGGCCGCGCTTTACTCCCCGGGATAATTATTAAATTAATTCCTGGTACTCATTTCTGTTAGAGGCTGAGTAAACCCCAGGGCCTGGCGCGGCTGGAAGGATTAGGTAAATTGAAAAAAAAAATTCCAGTGATCTCATTGGGACTTGCACCCGCGACCTTCGCTGTATTGCTATGTAAATAATTACGTTTAAAACGCCGTAGGGTAAACTGTGGTACGTCATGAAACTTGTTTTGACAGAATAACTAAACCCTGTATTTATCTGAGTATCGGTGTTGACCCTCTAATTATGGCGCATAACTCGCGGTCCCAAACCAGACGCGAGAAGTAGCTTCAGTTCACAGCTGCAGACATGCTGATAGGCAGGCCCCAGTGTAACCCCTTGACGCTGACCTCAGTACACCTTACTATTGCCTCAGTGAGGCGTATTGAGGTGCGAAATGTTTACACAAGCCTCAGCCCAGCAACTCTTTTTCCGCGCGCGAAGAGTTCTTCACATTGCACAATACCGGTTTCCGGCCAACGTAATGGAAACATTATCATAGCATTTGTCAGGGAGGTCTGAGGAAAATCAAAAACAAAACTCTCAGTACATTCGGTGTTCTGCCAGATAACATTTTACGGTTATATACCAACTCTTTAATTGACCAATTAAGGTACTATCCAAGAATTTGCATAGAGGGACAACGGAAAATCTTAGGGTAGTCAGTGTCCAGGCCAAGTTTCGAACCGAGCACTTTGCGAATAGAAATCCAGAGAGTTATAGCTACAGCTCCATACTTTGTTTAATCTAGTTGTCTTCTGGCATAATATGCATATCCGATTATCCTCCAATGCGTGCTGTATTTCCAACCCAAATGGACTCGCATTATAACTCATCCTAAAAGAGTAGGTAAAGGTTAGACAGTATCGAGCATTTTGTAAAACACCCTCAGTCTATGTTCCTCCCTTAATGTCAGAGGCCAAGTTTTATACCCATACAGAACCACAGAAAAAAAATATAGTTTTGTTTTCACTGTGAAATTTCAGGTACCCGTTTTCAGTGGCGACTTAATTTGTGTGCGATGGTTCGTTATAAACACGACAAGAGGTAGAGACTGTAACATTTTGAAAACAAAAACAATGAAATTGTCAAGGAGATTCTTAGGCTCTTTGGAGCAGTGTTTGACAGTATGTAAATCTTATCTCATGTGCCCACTTATGAAGCTGCCCCTGGTATGGAGCCACTACTTTAATGACGGACGCTGAATTATTACTTGCACATCTATTTGCCGACTGACTCTGTTGCAGATCGTATTGTTGGCTGCAATAGGAGCAATAATGGCTGCTCCACAGCGTCAAATCCAGGGGACGCCACTACAACCCGGTTCAAGGCTCCAGCCCATCGCCATTTTGAGGCAAGCACTGGACTTCCAGCACGACGGGTCGTATCAGTTCAGGTGACTTGATATTATGAACTTTGTGGGTTCAATGCATTCTGCAACAGGAATACAAAGAGGAGTAGAAGGATTAAATATATTTAAAATATATTATTTATGTTGAGTTGAAATTTATCTATTTTCTATTTATTTTACTTCAGTTGTGATCACCTTTCTTATATTTAATTTTACGTAATAACTTTATGTATGAATTTTCGTAACACTGAAGACTTCTGTCTTCTGGGATATAACGCCGTGTAGTCCGTGGAAAGTCAACTTAAGTTGCGGAGGAAGATGTAGCCTCAATCTTTAGAATCGATGAATAAGCCAAGCACAAACCAGAATGAAGCAGGTAGCAAGCTGAGCTCTGCTCTCCGAAACGTCGGTTGACTTTCAACGGTATACATAGCGTTAGATTCCAGATGATAGAACACTTCATGACCTCCGCTGAGAGAACCTCAAATCCGACATTGCATACACTTTAATATAACACATTTTAACTAGATTCTTAGAAGTTTAATATAAATCTAGAAGTGGCAAATAATGTTAAGTGTAAGAGGGTACGCGTGACGAAAATAACGGGTTCTAGGTCGGATGATCGGATTTATTGGCACTTCGGTTACAAGTTCTCTTAATCACATTCAATTATAAGGCTACCGCTATTCTACACACGTTCAGTTCACCGTTACACAGGCACTAGGGTTCTCAGTCTTCACTAGTCGTTTCCTGGCAACGGATCTCAACACAGAAACTAGCGTTTCAATTTACTATGAAGTCTTCTTGTCTTCAAACACTATGCACTCCTCTGTCCTCATTTGTACTCTGTAAGGGCTTTGCGACGCGCTGATCCCCCGTCCAAAGGGTCCTACCGACTGTGTGTAGGATTAAGAAACTGAAAACAAGGTCAGGGTCTAACAAAAGGATTGTAAATGTAGTAATTGTATTCTGTTGGAGCCGTAAGATGGAGCTAGTCTCTCCCCCGAACCGGATATGAAACCAGCGGAGTGAGATTCATACTAATCATGACTAGATAACAGAAGGAAAGTCCGCTTCTGAAAGTCTGCGTCTGTAGCTATAGCGACGGTAGAAAATGTGCACTTGTCAGTTAGAAAACTTCACACTTCGAAAATGATTTCCCTTCACAGGCATCCTTCAGTACTCGGACTTCACTCGGCGGGTTAGCGTAACGTGAAATTGTAGGCCTAGAAGCGACGGAAGTCGTTTGGAACCTCGGCCGGGGCACTGGCCATTCTGACCGACGTTTTCCTTGGTTCCCCTCGATGCCTCTGGGGTCACGATAGCTCAGTCCGTACAGCAATGGGCTGGAAGGCCGGGGTTCGATTCCCATAAGATATATGAGATTTTTCTCAGCTCCATAGCGTCCAGACCGACTCTGGGGCCCACCAAGCGGGTACTGGGGGTTCCGTGGAGCGAAGGTGACCACTCAGTCTAACTCAAGGATGGTATAGCTATACCACCACTCCCCCATACGTGTTCGTGGCGTAGTGCCTTAATTTATCTTGTGGGAGCCATGACAGCGCAGTCGGTAGAGCGACTGGCTACGGGCTGGACGACCAAGGGGTTGGAATTCGAGTCCCGGTAGTGTCAAGAACTTTCTCCTGTCTATATCGTTCAGACCGGCTCTGGGACCCACCCAGTTTCCTAACCGATGGGTACCGGGGCGGGGCTCTTTCCGCGGGAGTAAAACGGCCGGGCCGTGAAGCTGACCATTCACATCCAGCTAGTGCCGAGGTCAATAAAACTTAGATCTATACATCCTCTCCCCTCACGGCGTAGTGCTTAATTAGTTAAGCACAGGGACAATTTTACCTTCAACTTCACTTTACCGTTTACTGTTTAGCCAACGCCTTCAGACAATCTGGATAAGGCCACGAGAGTTTCCTTCCAAATCCTTTCCAATTTATTTATTATACTAATCTTCGATGCTATGGAATCTAGCCACTGACACTATAGTTAAATAAGCCACAAAGATAACTTTAATAGACCTTCCCTTTTGTTCACAGAGTGTACATGATTATTTCCTTAAACAGCATTAATCATTTGGTATTCACGCTGTTGTTCAGTCCGAAGAAAGAGTAGAATTCTTAAACATTGTTCAGGAGAACTTAAGGTTTCGAAGTGTCAGACTGCGGGGAAGAGTGGACAAATGACACCAATGAACGTGACTTCATGACCTACTCTCATGAATGTAACAGCCACTGAACGACAATAAACACAACTGCAGAGGTTATAGATCAAGCTACTTAAACAACATAAGTGGGCCCGACCATGTGCACCCACGTACGAAACTAAGGGACAAAGGACGCCGATAAATGAGGATGCCAACCCACGCGCCTGCGTCACTTTGAGTGCCTGACACCTGGGTAAACATTTGTCGTGAGATATTCGCAACGAAAACACACGCAATAAAAAACAATCCGTTATTACGGAGCTAAAACTGGGATTATCAGACAACTGAACGGAATAAGCCTTTTAAAATTGAATCAATTTACAATTCGCTCTTATAAAAAATTTAAGTTGAATAGTGCGTGCCCAAAAGTAGATTTCCCACACCCCCATAGATTTCGCGACCCACAATTTGTGAACCCCTCCTGAGGGCAATAACACTGGGGTTTCCCCTACCGCCTCTTTCACGTGATGATCAAAAATCATGCGCAACATGTTGTGGCGAGATTACTGTAGATGGCGACACTAATCATAACCTGTGCGAGGCATCTGGTGAGTGAACTTCGAACTGTAGGCATTTGAGATTCTCACCGGTGGTCAATCAGACGTATAGGAGGCGCTGGTTAACTTCGTGGACTGTTACCCATTCCAGTGTGGAAGCTAAGAAGGAAAACGGCCATTTTCAGGAGCACAATGGGTCTACTACTTTACGTCTAAGGAGGAAATAAAAAAATTCGGTGTCCCGTTTCCTATTTTTCCCGCGTGTCTCAATGATTACCTACCTCCTTGCAACCTGCGTAGACAACCAAGCCAGTTCCTCAACTTACACATTTAAAGTCTGCAGATGAAAGCAGTATATTCCTCCGAAACGTCGGTATCCGCCTACATAACACCAGAAGACCGCAATCTTAAAAATAACAACTATGAAGATCTCAAAATTTATATCCACTAGACTATACGGCGATATATCTCGCAACTGAAAGTTAGGCCCAGCGATAACGCCCTAGACTCATATTCGGGAGGTACTCCTCTCGAATCTCGATCGGGACTCTAGCTATCCTGACAGGTGTTTCGTGAATTTCCTCAATTCATCCACACATATTTCGGAATAGTACCGATTCCTTCCAGATCCTTTCAAATTCATCATTTGTTTAGCAACCTCCTATTCGGCGATACATGGTTTTCATACTGACAGCGCCTTAAATTACCCCTCCCCCAAAATAATTCTCTACTTTAGAAGACTACTCTCCTTAATCACTTCCACAAGCATTACAAATCTCGCAGTACAGAGCGTAAAGGTAAAGCTACCCCTGCAACAGGCCGTGGAAGGCCCACAGGTTTGTGAGAAATCGAGGCTTCCACATTATCTAGACAATCGGCTAACAGATGGCGCGCCGGTCTCCCTTTACCCCCAGGATGATCAATGGTACACATTTCTGTTAGAGGTTGAGTCGATCCCAGGGCCATAGTGAGGCTGGAAGGATTAGGTCAATTGAAAAAGCCAAGAACCTCTTGGGGAATCGAACCCGCGACCTTCCGTCTTGTAGCATAGTGCCTCAACCAACTACGTTATCGCGTGCCCCCTAGTAAGGAAGGCAATTTGAAAATGCAATGCACCTTTTCAGTTTTGTGTTTGTAAACTCTGTCATGTGAAATATTACAGAACTGTTTCTTCTTCTTCTTTTTTTCCAGTTACGAAACGGAGAACGGAATAGCAGCGCAAGAACAGGGATCGATCAAGAACCCAGGGCAGAAGGACGAGGCGTCTGTTGTGCAGGGTGCCTTCTCCTATACCTCCCCCGAAGGGTACCCAGTCAAACTGACTTATATCGCTGATGAGAATGGGTTCCGAGCTGAGGGGGCCCACCTGCCTACACCCCCACCCATCCCCGAAGCCATACTCAGGGCTCTGGACTACATCAGGGCTCACCCTGAGGAAAATGATGAGAACTTAAACAGGGCAAGGATCCCCAGCAGGGGCTTCTTCGGCAGCAAATAGATCTACGTCACTCGACTCGAACGGTCTTAGAAAAATCTCAAAATGAACAATAGTTAGGAAGGTTTATAATGTTGATTCAGGTATTAAAATATCGAAATTTCGACCAGATATATAAATACGAACATGTACAAATTAATCCATTTTAATACAGTAATATTAATAAATGAAAGCCTTCTTTGAATACAAACATGCCTATATATCACTGTTGCATTTAAATTAAGTACACCCAGGACCTATTTCTGTTTATAAATGCTTCATTTATTGGCTAGAACTTGCATCACTTTTATCTGTAATATTTATTTTACGAGCTTAAAAGGCTATATAAACACTGAAGCATAATGAAAGGTATAATCATCACAAAATACATTATTAATGAATATTTATTCACAGTTTTTAGGTGGACGTATCCTTCTTGATATCGTGCAAAGTAAACTGGTTTATATTTGTTAATTTTATATTCGCCATGGATGTCACTGAAAGTGAGAAAGCGATCATATTATAACAGCAGTTGTTGAACTGTACAAAATGGCCACTAATAAAAAGAAAATGGGAGCTAAGACACGGGTTTCAATTAATATTTCGTTTTTATGTTATTGAAATTCTAAACCTGATTTTGGTTGTAAAAGTCAACGAAATAAATAAGCACACTTTTCATAATCATCAACAGGCTCCTCTTTGCCTTTTTTTCTAAATAATATTTATTGCCTTGTTCAGCATGGACAGCGAACATACGTCTCATTTCTGCAAGCAATCAATCGATTTTGTCATATGATATATTCAACGAATGGAAAGCGCTGAAATGGCTGTTTGCACACATCTTACAAATAATAGGGCAAGCCTACAGAATTTTGTGACACATTTCGTTTCGTGATTCGACAATAAATTTGCCCCGGACTTACGTACTGACATGTTATAGTACCTCCGCCCCTGTGAGGTACGCTGGCTATGTTGTGACGTCACGCTATCACTGCACTTCCTTTCGTAATTAGACTGTGCCAACTGTGATGATACAGCACTGTTAAATAAATAAAGTTAAAGATGTTCCTGTGCTTAACTAAATAAGCACGACGCCATGAAGGCGTATGGGGGGGGTTGTATAGATCCACATTTTATTGACCTTGACACTAGTCGGAGGTGAGTAGACAGCTTTACTCCCCGACTGCTTTACCCCGGGAAAAAGCCTCAGGTACCTATTGTACAGAAGGTTGGGGGAAGACAGAGCCGGTCCCTACCGGGACTCGAACTCCGACCTCCCGGTCAGCCAGCACGTAGCCAGCCGCAATACCGACTGTGCTATCGCGGCTCCTAAACATTAATGATCTTAAATAATATTTTTTACAAGCGCACGAAATGTTGTAAAGGTAAAAAGGTAAAGCTATCCCTGTAACAGGCCGTGAGGGCCCATAGGGTTGTGAGATGTTGAGGCTCCCACATTTTCTAGATAATTGGCTCACAGATGGCGGTGAAGCTGTCAGCCTTACGGGCCGGCCGCCTTTTACCCCCAGGAATATTCCTGGTACTCATATCTCTTAGAGGTTGAGTCGACCCCAGGGCCATAGTGTGGCCGGAAGTATTAGGTCAATTGAAAAAACCAAACTCAACAGGAATCGAACCCGCTACCTTCCGTCTTGTAGCGTTGTTCCTCAACCAACTACGCTACCACGTGCACCCATATGCTAGAAGTAAAAAATAAAAGTTGTAAAGGTAAAGCTATCCCAGTAACAGGCCGTGAAGGCACATAGAGTTGTGAGACGTCGAGGCTTCCACATTTTCTAGGCAGTAGGCTCACAGATGGCAGTGAAGTTGTTAGCTTTACTCGCCGGCCGACCGCCCTTTACCTCCTCCCCCAAGGAAGATTCCTTCTATACTCATTTTCATTAGAAACTGAGTCCACCCCAAGGTCATAATGCGGCTGGAAACAGAAAGGCAGTTCCACTTATATTTTCAGTTTATTAATAACATAAAAGTGAAGGTAAAATCGTTCCTGTGCTTCAATATGTATGAGTCAACGGATGTATATTTCAACACTCGTAACCTCAGCTCCAGCAGCAGGAGAGTGCGGTCAGTTTCAGGCTATGGCCGTTCTTGTTGCAGGACAACCAGCTCCACGGTACGCATCATGCAGAAGGCAATGTGAAGCTCAGAGCTATGTGTGTTCCACAGGTTCAGTAGTTCTCCGTAGCTGGAATGTCGCTCAAAGAAACAGGATCTGTCACGAAAATTGGTACCCGTAGTTTCAAGGCATATACCTTCATACTGAGACATCCAGGGCCAAAAGCATTTCACACACAAAGGGGCTGTTAAAACACCCACACGATATTGCACGGTTATGATTTGAAAATGGAACCCAATTCTGTGTATAGAGCCAGGATAGCGCAGCCGGTATAGCAACTGGCTAAGGGCTGAACAACCAAGGAATCAGAGTTCGAGTCCCGGTGGGGGAAGACTTTTAACTTCTCTGTGCCATCCAAACCGGCTCTCGGGTCAACTCAGCCTCCTATCCAATGGGTACCGGGTCTCTTTCCCCGGGGGTAAAGCGGCCCGGGCGTGAAAATGTCCACTCATCTCAAACTAGTGCCAAGGTCAAGAAAACGTGGATCCATACATCCACCCTCCCATACATCTTCATTCCGTAGTGCTTAATTACTTAAGCACAGGGATAAGTTTACCTTTTCTACCCAAATCTGTGTTTATATTAACAATCTGCCTTCACCATAGCACGGAATGTTACGAAGTGGGCCTGTCATGTAAATGGAAGGCCACTGAGTCACCATCACTGCACATGTGACATGTTTCATGCAAGAATTATTTTAATATTCCTGGACTTGTTGTAGAATGTAATGAAGGGATTTGGTGATGAATGAGGATCTTTCAGGTTCTATAAAGAGAGAACTTCTTGAACAACTGAATACTCAATAGTGATGGCCATGCACTATGAATATATTTACCAGGAAGCAATTAAAGTTAGCTTTTATCCTGTTTAGCCAAAGGACGATGCATTCCCCATAGTTTCAAATTATTAGCTGTGTGGTCTGAAAAAACTGACTTCAGACGAAGCATATGATTTCACGTCAGTGGTCTGCACTGTTACAGTATTCTTTGTTTCAGTACATTTTGCACATTCTCTATAACATTTTGCAAACGGACACCGACGAAAATTAACGTTTGACACCCTTTACATGTAACACAGAAAGTAGTGCAATAAGCACTGAATGATAGTCATACACCTTTGGTGCGTTCACTCTACCTATTAGTTTCATCATGTCCATCCGTCTGTCTGCAATATCACACTGCCTTGCCCGTGTTAACCAAACTGCGTTTCACAGACCAATACAAAATTTTATCAATTTTTTGTTTTATTCTGTTCTAGTTTCTTCATTTTAGGGGACGTGTTACTGCATACATCAGCATTTACGTGTAACTGTGGTTCTCTGACAGATTCTGATGAGATTTTATCCATGTTCATACATTACATTAGCGTGACTGTGTATGATTCCGTCCACGTAAGTTGATTTCAAGCCCCTCATTACTGATACACTTGAACATATTTGCAATGTTTACATCAGGTACTCAGATGAGAAAATGGGTTACTGCATAAAGGTCACAAGGATGAATGAACTAAACAAGCAATATGTTACGTAACGTTTGCAAGTAACGCGTCATTTCGAGAAAATCACGTAGCATTAAAATGATAACGAGTATTTAAGTAGGCATTATCAAAATTCTTGTCCCAAGTCCTGTTATCGGCCTGAACTTGATAATCTGTTCAATTTACAGCCATTTACGCTAGCAGAGGGGAGAAAAACTAAGCATTTGCAGCCCCCCCCCCTCCCCAAGGGTGATTTTTTGAATAATCAAGACTGAATAAAGAAAGTAAATTGCCAATACACCAACATACTTTAAGTTAGCAAAATATTCTTAAACGGTTTAAACGTGCTTGTGAGCAAATATTTTGCCTGCACCTCCCCTTGGAAAATCTTTTGGAGGGGCGTTATATTTACAGCAGGCTGACGTCACGCATAAGCAAAATAACATGTTTAAGGTTGACCCGATAAAAAGTTTTGTCCAGTCACTATATTTGGCAACTCTGCTCTGTAAAAAAATTTGCGAAATGCAAAGGAACGATAACAGGATGCAATCTGGCAGAACCGTCTGGGCTATGCTACGACCCAAAAAACGTCTATTTCGCCAAAATGAATACCATGAAACGGCAATAACAAGCTGAAATTATAGTACAGAAATGCCACCAGGCTGTTCTTATTGGAGATATTCAAAATGTCGGCCCTTAATGCCCAGACAGAAGACGGGACACGCTGTATATGTACGTATAATGTATTTACGTTCATACTGAATTGAACTGAGCTAAGTATAAACTGGCAGTTGCGTAGCTAAAAATGACTTAATTACCAAATGTTTAAAAATCAGCACAATGAAAATAAAAAGCCCGGCAGACAGACAGACACGAAGAAAGTAACAGGCATGTAGGAACTGTCAAGGAAGATTGCGAATAACTGTAACAATGAAGAAAGCAGTCTTCTGGGATTTGGCACCGTGTATAAGTGGTGTTAACCGACGTTTCGGAGGAACGTATCACCTCCATCTTCAGGGTAGAATGTATAAGAAATCTGAAGATTGAGGCGATACGTTCCTCCGAAACGTCGGTTAACACCACTTATACACGGTGCCAAATCCCAGAAGACTGCTTTCTTCATTGTTACAGTTATTCGCAATCTTCCTTGACAGTTCCTACATGCCTGTTACTTTCTTCGTGTCTGTCTGTCTGCCGGGCTTTTTATTTTCATTGTGCTGATTTTTAAACATTTGGTAATTAAGTCATTTTTAGCTACGCAACTGCCAGTTTATACTTAGCTCAGTTCAATTCAGTATGAACGTAAATACATTATACGTACATATACAGCGTGTCCCGTCTTCTGTCTGGGCATTAAGGGCCGACATTTTGAATATCTCCAATAAGAACAGCCTGGTGGCATTTCTGTACTATAATTTCAGCTTGTTATTGCCGTTTCATGGTATTCATTTTGGCGAAATAGACGTTTTTTGGGTCGTAGCATAGCCCAGACGGTTCTGCCAGATTGCATCCTGTTATCGTTCCTTTGCATTTCGCAAATTTTTTTACAGAGCAGAGTTGCCAAATATAGTGACTGGACAAAACTTTTTATCGGGTCAACCTTAAACATGTTATTTTGCTTATGCGTGACGTCAGCCTGCTGTAAATATAACGCCCCTCCAAAAGATTTTCCAAGGGGAGGTGCAGGCAAAATATTTGCTCACAAGCACGTTTAAACCGTTTAAGAATATTTTGCTAACTTAAAGTATGTTGGTGTATTGGCAATTTACTTTCTTTATTCAGTCTTGATTATTCAAAAAATCCCCCTTGGGGGGGGGGGCTGCAAATGCTTAGTTTTTCTCCCCTCTGCTAGCGTAAATGGCTGTAAATTGAACAGATTATCAAGTTCAGGCCGATAACAGGACTTGGGACAAGAATTTTGATGATGCCTACTTAAATACTCGTTATCATTTTAATGCTACGTGATTTTCTCGAAATGACGCGTTACTTGCAAACGTTACGTAACATATTGCTTGTTTAGTTCATTCATCCTTGTGACCTTTATGCAGTAACCCATTTTCTCATCTGAGTACCTGATGTAAACATTGCAAATATGTTCAAGTGTATCAGTAATGAGGGGCTTGAAATCAACTTACGTGGACGGAATCATACACAGTCACGCTAATGTAATGTATGAACATGGATAAAATCTCATCAGAATCTGTCAGAGAACCACAGTTACACGTAAATGCTGATGTATGCAGTAACACGTCCCCTAAAATGAAGAAACTAGAACAGAATAAAACAAAAAATTGATAAAATTTTGTATTGGTCTGTGAAACGCAGTTTGGTTAACACGGGCAAGGCAGTGTGATATTGCAGACAGACGGATGGACATGATGAAACTAATAGGTAGAGTGAACGCACCAAAGGTGTATGACTATCATTCAGTGCTTATTGCACTACTTTCTGTGTTACATGTAAAGGGTGTCAAACGTTAATTTTCGTCGGTGTCCGTTTGCAAAATGTTATAGAGAATGTGCAAAATGTACTGAAACAAAGAATACTGTAACAGTGCAGACCACTGACGTGAAATCATATGCTTCGTCTGAAGTCAGTTTTTTCAGACCACACAGCTAATAATTTGAAACTATGGGGAATGCATCGTCCTTTGGCTAAACAGGATAAAAGCTAACTTTAATTGCTTCCTGGTAAATATATTCATAGTGCATGGCCATCACTATTGAGTATTCAGTTGTTCAAGAAGTTCTCTCTTTATAGAACCTGAAAGATCCTCATTCATCACCAAATCCCTTCATTACATTCTACAACAAGTCCAGGAATATTAAAATAATTCTTGCATGAAACATGTCACATGTGCAGTGATGGTGACTCAGTGGCCTTCCATTTACATGACAGGCCCACTTCGTAACATTCCGTGCTATGGTGAAGGCAGATTGTTAATATAAACACAGATTTGGGTAGAAAAGGTAAACTTATCCCTGTGCTTAAGTAATTAAGCACTACGGAATGAAGATGTATGGGAGGGTGGATGTATGGATCCACGTTTTCTTGACCTTGGCACTAGTTTGAGATGAGTGGACATTTTCACGCCCGGGCCGCTTTACCCCCGGGGAAAGAGACCCGGTACCCATTGGATAGGAGGCTGAGTTGACCCGAGAGCCGGTTTGGATGGCACAGAGAAGTTAAAAGTCTTCCCCCACCGGGACTCGAACTCTGATTCCTTGGTTGTTCAGCCCTTAGCCAGTTGCTATACCGGCTGCGCTATCCTGGCTCTATACACAGAATTGGGTTCCATTTTCAAATCATAACCGTGCAATATCGTGTGGGTGTTTTAACAGCCCCTTTGTGTGTGAAATGCTTTTGGCCCTGGATGTCTCAGTATGAAGGTATATGCCTTGAAACTACGGGTACCAATTTTCGTGACAGATCCTGTTTCTTTGAGCGACATTCCAGCTACGGAGAACTACTGAACCTGTGGAACACANAATGTTGTTAGGTGAATCCCTGCGCCTGTTCAGTACCCAACAAATCTTCATAGTAATGTAACTTAGACATAACACAACAGAGTAAACATTGTTATGTGAGAGCACACCATTCTCATTTCCTGTCAGGTAGGTATCCGGGCCCGGGGCTGGCGAAGTGGGATTTGTGGTGGACAAAGTGGCGCTGGGGCAGGATTTCTCCGGGTACTTCGGTTTCCCCTGCCAATCTTCATTCCACCAATTGCTCCACAATCACTCTCACCCATCATCTGGGGCTGGTACAATAGGCCAGAAGGGGCAGCAGTACAAGGGACTTAGTCCCACTTCACTAGCAATAACAAAAATAGGTATCCGGAAACATAAAGGCCTATCGATGCAAAGTTCTGACCTAAATGAACTTATTTTACAGCTGTCATTAAAAGAAATTTTATATTGGCCACCCGTTAGGAGGAAAATCACGAGAATCTCAGGGCCTTAGATGGAGGCCTTTTTCACTGACACATGAAGAACGATCATATTGGCAATCCTGAGGAAAGTCACGGGAATCTCAGGGCCTTAAATAGAGGCCTTGTTCACTGACATATGAAGGAAGGTCATTATGGCAATACTGAGGAAAATCACGAGAATCTCACTTAAATAGAGGCCGTGTTCACTGACACATTAGGGAAGCTCATATTGGCAATTCTGAGGAAAATCACGAAAATCTCAGGGCCTTATATAGAGGCCTTGTTCAATGACATATGAAGAAAGCTCATATTGGGAAACTATGAGGAAATCAGGAGAATCTCAGGGCCTTTGAGGGATGCCGTGTTCACTGATGTATGAAGAAAGTCTTATTGGAATTTTTAGGAAAATCAAGAGAATCTCAGGGCCCCAAATAGAGTACGTGTTCACTGGCATATGAAGAAAGCTCATATTGGCAATTCTGAGGAAAATCACGAGAATCTCAGGGCCTTACATAGAGGCCTTGTCACTGACACCTGAAGGAGGCTCATATTGGTAATTCTGAGGAAAATCAAGAGAATCTCAGATCCTTAAATAGAGGCCGTGTTCATTGGAACATGAAGGAAGCTTATATTGTCAATCCTGAGGAAAATCACTGGAATCTCTGGGCCTTAAATAGAGGCCTTGTTCACTGACACATGAAGGAAGCTCATATTATCTATACTGAGGAAAATCACTGGAATCTCAGGGTCTTATATAGAGGCCTTATTCACTGACACATGAAGGAAGCTCATATTGAAAATTCTGAGGAAAATCAAGAGAATCTCAGGGCCTTAAATAGAGGCCGTGTTCACTGGCACATGAAGAAAGCTCATATTGGCAATCCTGAGGAAAATCACGAGAATCTCAAGGCCTTAGATAGAGGCCGTGTTCAATGGCACATGAAGGAAGCTCATATTGGCAATCCTGAGGAATATCACGATATCTCGGGGCCTTAAATAGAGGCCTTGTTCACTGGAACATGAAGGAACCTCATATTGGCAATTCTGAGGAAAATCACGAGAATATCAGGGCCTTACATAGAGGCCTTGTCACTGACACCTGAAGGAGGCTCATATTGGCAATTCTGAGGAAAATAAAGAGAATCTCAGATCCTTAAATAGAGGCCGTGTTCATTGGAACATGAAGGAAGCTTATATTGTCAATCCTGAGGAAAATCACTGGAATCTCAGGGTCTTATATAGAGGCCTTGTTCACTGACACATGAAGGAAGCTCATATTGGCTATACTGAGGAAAATCACGAGAATCTCAGGGCCCTATATAGAGGCGTTTTTCACTGACACATGAAAGAAGCTCATATTGGTAATTCTGAGGAAAATGACGAGAATCTCAGGGCCTTAAACAGAGGTCTTATTCACTGACACATGAAGGAAGCTCATATTGGAAATTATGAGGAAATCAGGAGAATCTCAGAGCCTTTGAGGGACGCCGTGTTCACTGACATATGAAGAAAGATTTATTGGAATTCTGAGGAAAATCATGAGAATTTCAAGGCCTCAAATAGAGGATATGTTCACTGGCATATGAAGAAAATTCATATTGGCAATTCTGAGGAAAATCATGAGAATCTCAGAGCCTTATATAGTGGCCGGGTANACATGAAGGAAGCTCATAATGGAAATTCTGAGGAAAATCAAGAGAATCTTAGGGCCTTAAATAGAGTCCTTTTTCACTGATACATGAGGAAGGTCATATTGGCAATTCGGAGGAAAATCACGAGAATCTGAGGGCCTTATATAGAGGCCGTGTTCACTGATATATGAAGAAAGGTTTTATTGGCAATACTGAGGAAAATCAATAGAATCTCGGGGCCTTAAATAGAGGCCTTTTTCACTGACACATGAAAGAAGCTCATATTGATAATTCTGAGCAAACTCAAGAGAATCTCAGGGCCTTAAATAGAGGCCTTGTTCACTAGCACATGAAGGAAGCTCATATTGGTAAATCTGAAGAAAATCGCGAGAATCTCAGTGCCTTATATTGAGGCCGTGTTCACTGACACATGAAGGAAGCTCATATTGACAATTCTGAGGAAAATCAAGAGAATCTCAGAGCCTTAAATAGAGGCCGTGTTCATTGGCACATGAAGGAAGCTAATATTGGCAATCCTCAGAAAATTCCCTAGAATCTCTGGGCCTTATACTGAGGCCGGTTTCACTGTCACAGGAATGAAGCTCATATTGGCAATTCTGAGGAAAATCACGAGTGTCTCAGGGCATTAGATGCAGACGTGTTCACTGGCACATGAAGAAAGATCACATTGGAAATTCTGAGGAAAATCACGAGAATCTCAGGGCCTTAAATAGAGGCCTTTTTCACTGACACATGAAGGAAGCTCATATTGGCAATTCTGAGGAAAATCAAGAGAATCTGAGGGCCTTAAATAGAGGCCTTTTTCACTGACACATGAAGGAAGCTCATATTGGCAATTCTGAGGAAAATCAAGAGAATCTGAGGGCCTTAAATAGAGGCCTTTTTCACTGACACATGAAGGATGCTCATATTGGTGATTGTGAGGAAAATCACGAGAATCTCAAGGCTTTATATAGAGGCCTTGTTCACTGACACATGAAGGAAACTCATATTAGAAATCCTGAGGAAAATCAAGAGAATCTCAGAGCCTTAAATAGAGGCCGTATACAGTGGCACATGAAGCAAGCTCATATTGGCAATTCGGAGGAAAATCACGAGAATCTCAGGGCCTTAAACTGACGCCTTATTCACTGACATATGAAGGAAGCTCATATTGTCAATTCTGAGGAAAATCACGAGAGTCTCAGGGCATTAGATGCAGCCGTGTTCACTGGCACATGAAGAAAGCTCACATTGGAAGTTCTGAGGAAAATCACGAGAATCTCAGAGCCTTTAATAGAGACCTTTTTCACTGACATTGAAGAAAGCTCATATTGGCAATTCTGAGGAAAATCACGAGAATCTCAGGGTCTTATACAGTGGCCTTGTTCACTGACACATGAAGGAAGCTCATATTGGAAATTCTGAGGAAAATCAGGATATATCGGGGCCCTAAATAGATGCCTCGTTCAGTGGCACATGAAGGAAGCTCATAATGGAAATTCTGAGGAAAATCAAGAGAATCTTAGGGCCTTAAATAGAGTCCTTTTTCACTGATACATGAGGAAGGTCATATTGGCAATTCGGAGGAAAATCACGAGAATCTGAGGGCCTTATATAGAGGCCGTGTTCACTGATATATGAAGAAAGGTTTTATTGGCAATACTGAGGAAAATCAATAGAATCTCGGGGCCTTAAATAGAGGCCTTTTTCACTGACACATGAAAGAAGCTCATATTGATAATTCTGAGCAAACTCAAGAGAATCTCAGGGCCTTAAATAGAGGCCTTGTTCACTAGCACATGAAGGAAGCTCATATTGGTAAATCTGAAGAAAATCGCGAGAATCTCAGTGCCTTATATTGAGGCCGTGTTCACTGACACATGAAGGAAGCTAATATTGACAATTTTGAGGAAAATCACGAGAATCTCAGGGCCTTAGATGGAGACCGTGTTCACTGGCACTTGACGGAAGCTCATATTGGCAATTCTGAAGAAAATCAAGAGAATCTCAGAGCCTTAAATAGAGGCCTTTTTCACTGGCACATGAAGGAAGCTCATATTATCAATTCTGAGGAAAATCACGAGGATCTCAGGGCCTTAGAGGAAGTCTGTGTTCACTGACATATGAACAAATGTGTTATTGGCAATTCTGAGGAGAATCACGAGAATCTGAGGGCCTAACGTACAGGCTGTACTCAGTAGCGTTTGTCCAACTGTCCGTCTGCCTGTCACACCTAAGTAATCCGTACCCTCTATTAATTTTATCATAACATTTTTATGTTGCTAATGCTTCAGTAAGCATGAAACTGCTCCGGTTCTTATGCTCTGCCCCGGTTACCGACTGAAATGACAGACGCAGTTTAACGCAATTTCAATTAACCATGTTGCAGACGTTAGAGACTAAAATTTAAGACTGGTAACTAGAAATTAATGTGCAGGTGTTACATAAATCAGCCGTTTTATATTCTTGCTAAGATCTGCATAAGGCTCATTGTACTCCAAATTAGTAATCAGATTCAAGTGTTTGTATAATTATGGGTAATTATTATTATAAATTATAATGACCGTGTTTCAGAATGTCCAGACAGACTGCAAATGAGCTTTGGTGATTCTCCTCGAACCAGCAACGAACCGCATATCACCGTCTATGAAACACTGGCGTAATAAATTGTGATTCTGTATCGGTAGAGATGTATCAGATGCATTAATTTATGCAGAGAATGTGATGTTTAATTAACCGCTGTCAATTTTAAAAGGGAATTGAAAGATTTTGTTTCTAAAAGTAAACCACCCAATGGCAGTGGGCACATATGAACGTACAAATCATGCAGTATTAAGATAGTGGTTGCCGGCCATGCATAAGCAGAGAGAAATACAACTACAATATTAATGAAATGTTAGTAGTTAGTGCATTAGTCAGAGAGTTGGTAATTTGTACGCTCATGTGTGGTACTTGCCATAAAATAATTTCTATCTCTAACTGTGACGTCATTTGTGACGATCAGTGGTATTGCTGTATGAATCTAGTTACAGCCGAACTGCCGACTTAAGGAACAAACCCCATTTCACACTAATTAAACAGTTCTGAATAATTTCAAAAAGCTTTAAACCATGACGTAACATTTTTAGTACATTCATATAATTTAGAGAACTAAGAAATGTTAAAATATTTTAAATGTTGCTTGAATCATAATAAGACAAAGGATTCACGCAAAACTATTTTCTCTGAATATTCTCAAAATTGACAAACTTTTAGCGCAACCGGTACTTAAGGCAGGTTTTCTTTACTTGTATCATGTCTGTCCGTCTGTCGGTGGCAAATGTCAGGGGCTCTATCCATGAACTGGTCTGACGAATATTTACACTGAGCTGTCTGACTGAAACAGACTGCTTCACCGGGGCTGATGATTTACTGGAAGACCTGTATGAACTTCACTTCGATGAATTTTTCGTCACAGTGGTTAAACACTGATAGGTTTCCTCACGACACTGTATCAACTGCATAAGTTCCTGAGCGTCAGGCTGAGTTCAGTCCGGTTCTGCCTACCAGGAAAACCAATCGGCAGTAAACGATCAACTGGGGGCGTCACACAGGAGCAGTGAACACTCTTATATTAGCCAGTATGTAGCTGTCTTGAGGAGGGCAGAAACACCTGAATGTACGCGTCCTGAGTTATAATTGCTTATGTCCTGGGTGTGATAAACAGAGCAGTCGAAGCTAAATAAGATTCAGGGGAATTCAAATTAGTACAGGCAGCGCAATGCAGCAGTGGCTACAGAATGATGAATAAGACAAGTGGGAACCCTTCGATATGTGCTGCAATGTGCTTCAAGTGAGACATCAAGTTACACGATTTCGATCTGAATACAGAGAAAAGAATTGTATACAGATTCTTAGTGGTAAACCCTGAAGTGAAGATACCATCAAAAACGTAGACATCGATGGGAAGATAATATTAAAATGGATCTCACAAAGTAAGATGTAAGTTTGTGAACTGGATTCATCTCGCTCAGGATAGAGACCAGTGGCAGGCTCTTGTGAACACAGCAATGAACTTGGAGTTGCATAGAATGATGGGAATTTTGAGAGTAGCTGAGCAACTACTGGATTCTCAGGAAGGGCTCATATCCGTGGAGTTGTCTAATTAGTTAGCTAGACATTATTAGCAATAACATAACACAACGGTAGAATTGTAGGTGAAATTGTCAAGAATATTTTTAGGGCAGAGACCACTAGGAAAACCTAAAAGTAGATGGAAAGATAGTATTAAAATTGTTCCCAAAAATAGGATGTGAGAATGTGAACTGGATTCTTCTGGCTCAGAATAAGGTGGAGGAGTCTTGTGAACACGGTAATGAACCTTGCAGTCTCCATAAAATACTGGAAACTTCTTGAGTGGCTGAGCAACTACTGGCTTCTCAGGAAGGACTCAGCTGCATGGAATCAGTTTTGCAGTTAGGTGGTGAGATACAGTCTGCAGTAACATGCCCAAGACAACGCTAGAACTGCGGGCTAAGCAGTGAGGACGGCGCTGGAAGCAGGCCCACTGATAAGACTGAACTCGGGTCTGAAATATGAGTCTGAAGGAACAAAGACCTTATGCAGAACTGCAACATTCTCTCTTGCAGTGCCCGTAACAGGCCACCTTCTGGGAAGAGCAGTGATGATACAGTGAGAGATGTTTTTGATGACTTCAGTGGATGGGGAAGGATTACACATAATCTCATTAAGAAGGCCACTGGATGTAGTACCTCAGTGTCAGATTATTTACATAATAATTTTGATAAACTAACCTTTCTAAGAATTGGCAAACTCTTTCGAGTTTCATTTGTTACATATAAATAATTACAGTTAAAGAGTAATTATAAATAACCCCATTGAAGGGATACTGACTGTAGTACTTCTCTATCAGCTTGTTCATATAACAGTTATAGAATAAAACTAACCTTTCTAAGGTTTCTGCTGTTCTTTATAACTCCACTTATGTTACTAAAAATAATAACTGTAATTAAAGAATAATTATAAATAATCTCATTAAGAAGGGCACTGAATGTAGCATTTGGGTGTACATTCTTTATATAATAAAACTAACCGGTCTAAGATTTATAAAGTCCTTTTGAGATCCAATGATATTACTTATAAATAATAATTGTAATTAAGTAGATATAATCTCATTAAGCCTCATAGGCCTACTAAATATGATGCAATCTCGAAATGTTGCATGCGAAAAATAGCTGCATCACAGTACTAACAGTTTAAGCTTTACTGTCACTTTAGAACACAAAATTTGATTCCGTAACTGGTATTTTCATAATAATTTACTGCTTCTTTAAACTAATTTAGACTGTATTGCTTGGCCTTGGAACTTTTACGTCGTTAATGTTAAAATGGCGGCAATACAAGTGCATGGCCTTCAATGACAAAATATGATATAAAAATGGCTACATCCGGCCGCCGCCAAAGGCACTAATTTAATTAAATATTTCGTAAATATTATAATACAGTATTTCTATCCAGAAGGAAAGCAAACTTTTATCCGAAATTCTGACGTTAAAATCTAGAAAATAAATTACTATGAACTTTACAAAGCATCGTAATTATTAATTCATAATATTAAGCTTGTAATTTATATTTATTCTAGGAAGCCCCTCATGGCGCCTAAAGCCCCGGAAATCCAATATGGCTACAAGCAGATGAAGTAAACACTACATCTTAATACGAATATATGAATACGTAAATTACAAATTATATAGTTCCTAGAAAGCAGTGGCTTCGTTATTACTATGAAATTTTGCAAACGAATGCTTCTGAACTTCTAAATAAATTGCTCCTTTTAGAATACCGCAAATATTTAAGTTTTTGTCTCTTCAAAAAACCGCCAAGATTACCGCCAAATTTGCAAGTTCTTCCCACTAATTAACTTATGCAAATAGTAATTATACATTTAGTAGTCATGATATATGCTACTTAAATCGAAATTATAATGCAAAAATATATGAAACCCTTGCAAAATGTGTATTTCTCACTTCCCTGCTATTACAAACAGCCTACTTCGTGAAGTACGCACTTGCTGTTCACCAACTAATGCAAAGTGTTTTCTGAATGATATTATAACGCATTTAGCTCAACACAATTAATACAAAGCCACAAATACTTGCAAATCATGTAATTAACGCAACTCACGGGAATTCACGCTGACCTAGCTGCACAAAATATGCACGCGAAGCTGCAGAATTGGAGCACACGCTTATCACATCTTACCTCCCCCACACGTAACGGCTCTCTGACCTGTGCGAAGGACACGTCATAACAAGGGAGGGGGGTCCAAGATGTCACTCCTATCGATAGTAAAAGCCTACACAGAGCGAGGATTCGTGTTAAATATTTCACGTATTACATTTTGAGATCGATTAAAATAATATTACGCATAAAGTCTCCTCTAAATTGTTGGCGAAGCCTCGTTTGTTTCGGATTTCAAAATTAAATAAATATAGAATGATAGCACCGTCCAATCACAGCTCGGTTACACAATCTAGTTTCTCCCGCCCAGTGAAGAGCACAGGTGTTTGGAAACAAAATTGCGAGGGAATTTTCGACGCGGGAGAGATAAATGAATAAGTTTAATGACAGATGTTATCATTTGACGATTCTTTCATTAAGTTCTAGAGCTGAATTCTAAAAATGGAAATAACGATAAATTTACTTCCGGGTCCTAAGTTGTTAGCTCTGGACGTGTATAGTGGCGTAGAGGTAATTCTCGAAGTACAAGAAGGAGGGTGACAAGCCCCTGTAAGAAAAGATCTTAACAATATTCAGTTTGTGTCCCCATCATCCGACAGGCTTATTGAGGTGAATTCAAAGAGAAAATACTTGTTCTGCTGGTGATCTAACCCCGGGCTTCTAGTCCCATAGCCTATTATGTTAGTGACAGTGCTATACCAGCTCATCAGAGCTGACGTTGTTACAACAACTCAATTAAACAGTTAGCACGTAGCACTCATGAAAAGTAAATTAATGTATACAAAATTATTGGTCAAATTCATCGTGGAAGAAAGGGTAATAGGGAGACTCTGAAGATAATATTAAAATAGACAGCTGAAGAGTTATTGCTTTCCTCATTGATTCATTCATATTCCTGTTGTACCCTCTGAAGCATAAGGCATTTGTGAAAGGCGTCCTTCCACTTCAGTGTCTCAATATTTATACAGCCGGTAGGACTCTTTGGACGGGGGATCAGCCTGCCACAAGGCAGCTGCCTGCACAGGACGACACAAACACAGAATAAACGTGGAAAAATATCCATGCCTTGGGTGGGATTCGAACCCATGATCCCAGTGTTTGAGCAGGCGAAGACAGGTCATGCCTTAGACCGCGCAGCCACCGTGATCGGTGTTGATTTCCTGAGTTTTTAATAAATCATAAACGCCTAGTTAAATTGTTCTTAATCACGCATATATTCGAAAATGATAATCAGCAAATATAAAACGATAACTTCACTAACTGCTCTGTGCGGGTTTAAAACGTGGCTTCTGCTTCAAGGGAAGAGAATTAATTATACGTGTTTGAAACCACCGTGTTCATGAAAATACGTGGCTCTAAGAAGAGTTAAGGCACGAGAAAATTGAAAGATATTATGGGTTGTGTAGATTTTATACATTATGATGGACTGGGCATGTAGCTTGGATGGAAGACATTAGAGGTACAGAAAACGTAATGGAAAGTAAGATGTTGGAGGATCTAGAGGTGTATGGGAGAATTATTAATCTGGTTCTTAAAGGCATGGTTGTTATGGCCCTTCTACCAGAATGGATTAAACTCTTACTGTACTTCGCTTCAGGTACTTGTCACAGTGTCAAATGGGCCGCTAATCTAATGGGCACGCAGAAGTCTGCGCCCCGATCTGGGGTCCAGCTGCACCTCCCGATAATTAGCACACGCCCCTCGCTCCCTGCTGGAAACTTGATGTCACGAATCATGGCAGTTATTTAACGACGCTTTTCTAACTGCGTATGTCGCCTAGGTTAGATTGTTGATGGGATTGTCACCTGCTAATTGACAACATGTGGAAGTGGGCGTGGCCCATTTTAAGTTATTACTCCTAAGTCTGCCCGAGGGAACTGAGGAAAATGACGAAACAAATCCTATCACTATCTCCAAGGTCAAACTAGAGATCTCTGTCTATTTTCAGGTCTACAGACGGAACATTCCATAATAGCCGGCAGGACTGCCGCTGTGCAAGCCTCGCTGTGGACAATGTGTGTCTCTGTTCATTGTGTCCGGCTGTTGTCGAGTGGGTACCGGGTGTAGTGGTTATCAGGCTTCTTTCCTATCCGTGGGGTCACGAGCTCTAGCCTCGGCTATGCTGAGTGAGTGGTGTTCCTTAGTTGCTCGACCCGAACACCCTAAGTAGACCACGACCATATGACATACTCTCATACATATCATTCGCAATGAACCTGCCAAAACATAGTGCAAAACATATGAAGATGACAAGTAACTAGACCACAGCGTCATAAAGCAATGGAATAAACAAACAAACTAACATATATTTTTTTTGAGATGAAGGACCGGAGCCTGAAGCTGGCCACTCGACCTCAATGTGTGTGTTGTGATGGTGAATGAATGGAGTTTTGACTTTACGTGCTCTATACGCCTTCATGCTCTAATTTGTAGTTCACGAATATTCAGGGATGCATTAGTAATATATATATATATATATATATATATATATATATATATATATATATATCTGTTTCGTAATATATTTTAATAGGTTTGTGTTCTTGTAATTAATACTAAACTTCATTAGGTAAATATTTCTTTTAATAGTGCTGGTCTAGTTGACGAGGCGAGGACTCGAGCAAGGTGGCTCAGCGGTAACGCTTCTGATTTGTATTCGGGAGGTGCTCGGTTCGAATTGGGCCCGGAACATTGCCTATCTTGAATTACATTTTTCTCGGATTTCCTCAGTCCCTCCATTAAAATGCCGGTTTGGCACCTGTAATCTTTTTCAGATCACGAATCGCTATCATTCGAGCATCTGACCCTAAAAATTCTGAGCTACTCGTGGCTTCATTTAACAAATGACAAACAAATGAAATAAAAGAACACTAGACACGAGAGGAGGGACACATGTAGACAGAGACTGGTGAGAAGGAACTATAATGTACGCCCCTGAAATGATCTCAGATGCCATGATGTACACACCAGGTTTCATAAACATTGGTTCAGCCGTTCAGAAGCTGATGGGGTGGGGGAAGATACACAGACAGCATGGAGATCGCATATGCCTACTTTCATTTTTTGAAAATAAGGAAAGTAGGCTAAACAAGGGCAACTGCATGAAAATACCAAGTGACAGCGAACTAAGCCGAGCAAGCGAAAGACGAGCTCAGATGCAAGTGTACAACCCTCCCTCCACCCTATCGCTCTACCCAGGCTAGCCATCACTGCTGCAAGCCCTCAGTGAAGTTATCGCCAGTCCATCCGTTTCTGCAGATCAAATAACATGCAGCAGCGCTGTGAGACGCACAAATCCTGCAAGTCAGAATTGTCGCAGGCAGTTGGAACGTGAGAAACAAGTCTAAGGAAATCTCCCAAGTAGAAATTCACGTCAAGTTTAACTACCAACGTGTTTATCTTCGTAATATGCGGTACTTAGAGCAGTCGGTATAGCGACTGGCAATGGGCTGGACGACCGAGGGATCTGAGTTCGAGTCCCAGTAGGGTCAAGAATTTTCTCTTCTCCACTTCGTCCAGTCCAACTCTGGGGCCCACCCAACCTCCTATCCAATGAGTACCGTGATAAAAGCGATTGAGGCGTGAAGCTGACCACTCACCACCAGCTAGTCCCGAGGTTAGAGATGCATGAAGATATACCTCCTCTCCCCTACAAAAAGATAAAGTGTCCCTGTGCTTAACTAATTAAGCACTACGCCATGAATATGTATGGGGGAGTGGCTGTATAGATCCACATTTTATTGACCTCGGCACTAGTTGGAGGTGAGTGGCCAGCTTCATGCCCCGGCCACTTTACCTCTGGTACCCTTTATATAGGACATTGGGTGGAACCCAAAGCCGGTCTGGACGAGTGGAGAGGAGAAAATTCTTGACCCTACCTGGACTCGAACTCCGACCCCTAGGCCGTCCAGCCCGTACCCAGTCGCTATACCGACTAAGCTATCCAGGCTCCCCTCTCTCCCTATAAGTGTGCTTAATTAGGCACAGGGGAACTTTACGTTGCATTTCATGAGATTTTTCACATATCCGATATTCCAATTTTAAGTGAGTGTACTGCCATCCTCACCCAGGCATTTAAGTCTAACGGGTTTGGAAGCCTCATCTCTAGAGCCTTCACATTTGTCTGTCCTTTCACTTTCACACGTACAGCAGGTGAATGCAAAACAGATATATGTTATAGCCAACCGGTATCCGGGGTAGAACGAGGGCTTCCACAGCAGTTCAAGGTTCTTACACCGAAATATCCACCATATGGGGCAATTCTGATAGCAAGGTAACGTCTTACTTCTGAATATCAGGCAAAAGGTGAAGTTGTCCCTGTGCTTAACTAATTACGTACTACGCAATGAAGACGTATGGGAGAATGGATGTATAGATCCACACATTCTTGTCATCAGCACTGATTTTAGTTGAGTGGTGAGCTTCGCGCCCAGGCCGCTTTACCCCCTGGAGAAAAAGGCCTCAGTACCCATCGGGAAGGAGGTTGGCTGGGCCTCAGAGCCGGTCTGGACGAGATAGAGTAGAAAGAATTCTCTTGCCCTGTCGGGAATGGAATCCGGGCTCTCTAGCCCGCAACCAGTCTCTATACATATTGAGCTATCCCGGGTCTATTAGTATGCATGTATACAAAAACGATCTGCTCGATAGACTTTTGTGTTCAACTTTTTTCCTTTGAAATTTCAATGGGCTTCATACTGTTAGGATGAAGACCGGACCCAATATCCTCCAGGACCACAGACCGGTTTTAATTGAACGATCTAGAAAGGCCTATCATTTTTCCTGTAATTTTGTATGGGTGTAAAGATTGGTGTCTGACATTAAGGGAAGAACATATACTGAGGGTGTCCAAGAACAGGGTGCTGATGAGAATATTTGGTCAGAAGAGGGATGAAATAGTAAGAGGCTGAAGAAAACTGCATAATGAGGAGCTTCATAACTTGTACTATTCGTCAAGTGTAATTAGAATGATCAAGTCAAGGAGGATGAGATGGGTAGGGTATGTAGCACGAATGGGAAATTAGAAGATGAACGCATATAGGATGTTGGTGGGAAAGCCAGAAGGAAAGAGCCCACTAAGAAAACCTAGAAGTAGTATTAAAACAGAGCTTATAAAAATAAGATGAGGTTTTATGTATTGGATTGATTAAGCTCAGGATATGGACCAGTGTGGGGCTCTTGTAAACAGAATAATAAACTTTTGGGTTCCATAAAATTTTGATAAATTCTTAAATAACTGAGCAAATGGCGGTTTTTCAAGAAGAACTCAGCTCCATGGAGTTAGTTAGTTAGTTAGAAAGGCGCGATAACGGACGTAGCTTCTGACTGACCTGTCGCAATTGCTCTCTGAATTCCGCATGTATTTCCATATTTGGCAAAGACGTGGAGAAGTATTATCGTGCATAAGTAATTATACATCAAGACTTGACATTACGCAACGTGACAAATAAGATTTACGCGACAATGACGGTACTTCATAAGGTCTTTAGTGTCAATGTGACTCAGCTTGGGGCTTCAATGAACTATTTACGTCTTTTAGGTGACTGTTGGAAAATTATAATAATTTTGGTGACTTATTACAATGATAAAATTCAGATACAATAATAATATTGTCAAGATTTCAGCCTTCTGTTACATAACGCCGTTTAGTCCGCTGAAAGTCAACCAACGATTCGGATGAAAATGTCGCTGCCATTTTCATGGTCGAAGAATAAGACAAGCAAGAACCCAGCTTGAAGCAAATACCTAGGCATAGGAGGAAACGGAAATATAATATTGAGTGGTTATCAAAAAACCTGATGGGAGGGCCAGGAGTGGATTCATATGGCTCAAAATATGGCCAATGGCGGTTTTTGTGGACATAGTAATGAACTCACGGATTCTGTGCAGTTTTGGGAATTGAGAACCTTAGGAAATGTTAACTTATCAAGGACTCTGCCCCATGCAGTTAATTAGTTAGTTAATCAGTTAGTTTTATCCTTGGCACTACAGCCCCAGTGGGCCTAGGTCTACCTCCACGAACTCCGTTCACTTCGGTTTTACTAGATTTTAGACATAGGGTAGGACTCCTTGGGCGGGTGATCAGCTCGTCGCAAAGCCTCTACCTGTACACAAACACAGAAAAACGCACACACACACAAACATCCATGCCCTGAGTGCGATTCGAACCCACGATCCCGGTTTCCAAGCGAGCGAAGATAGTACATGCATTAGACCGCTCGGCTACCGTGACCGGCCAATCAGTTAGTTAGCTGAAAATATTTTAAAACATAGAGGATATACATTTCTGACTTGGCAACAAGTTAGGTCTATGTTAATAATATTATATCTTTAGGATTTCATCACGAGCTCTAGAGAAGAATATTTTCTGGGAGGTGTGGAGAGAATTATTTATCGAACTGAATCCAGTTATTCAGTTGTACGAGGCCTTACAATTTTTAACACCCGGTTGTTATGATGTACAGTCCACTTCGCGTCTACAATTTTTTTTTTCACATTTCAGTTTGTCTATTTACAGCTTACTTACTGTCCCGTCTAATTTTCTCGCACACGCCTCACCCTGTCCAAATATTTTCTTACATTCCTTATATGTGTTTTGCTTGTATGTACAATTTGTTATTTTTCTATATGCTAATTCCGCGTCCATAATTTGCAAAATTTTTAGGATTACATGAAGACTACATGAGGGCACGCGGTAGCGTAGTTGCTTGAAGCACTATACTACAAGCCGGAAGATCGCGGGTTCGATTCTCGATGAGGTTGTTAGATTTTTCAAATGACATAGTCCTTTTAGCTACACTATGGCCCTGGCGATCGACTCGGCCTCTAACAGAAATGAGTACCAGGAATCTTCCTGGGGGTAAAGGGCGGTCGGCGCGTAGACTGACAACCTCACCGCCATCTGTGAGCCGATTGTCTAGAAAATGTGGGAGCCTCGACGTCTCACAACCCTATGGGCCTCCATAGTTTTACCTTTCTATATGTGGACTATTTCTCTATATCGTTGCTTCTGGACAACTCAAAAATGTAATCCTATTTGTAGCTTCATTTCCCCTATCATCTGTGTTTGTTGTTTACATTCCTTCTCGCAATCTTCATCAGAGTCATCTTGTTCCCTGTATCTCTGAAACAGAATTAATTTATTCTTCCTTATTCCATGCATGAATAAGTTTTATATATCCGTAAAACTAACGATTTTTCATATATTTGAGAGATACAATTGTAGTCATGCTAGTTCCGATGTGCTGGATATTGCTACCAACCAAATTCTTGCTTTCAAACAAATATGTCACTTCGTATATAAATAAAAACAGTACCTTTTTTTTTCAATGTGTAGCCTCAAGTTCCCGCATACCATATATCTTAACAGCAGATACTGAACAAAAGACTCAGTTTCCTTTCTTCTGACAATAAAATTTAATTTGGCAACACAGTACCGCCGATGGTGCTGGTATCTGTTGACAGTAGGTTTAACTATTGCAGCGACTTCGTCATTATGGATTGGATAGATCTGGCTCAGGATAGGGATCAGTGGAGGGCTCTTGTGAACACAGTAGTGAACCTTCGGGTTCCATAAAATGCTGGTAAATTTTGAGTAGCTGCAGAATTGGCGGCTCCTCCAGAAGGGCTCAGCTCCATGAGTAAGTAAGTAAGTAAGCGACTTCCTCATACATCCTGCTTTGGCAATATTAACCTCATTTACCCGATTTAGAATTCTCAAAATAACTAAATAAACCTAGAATCAGTTAAAAATAAGAAGCCAAATGCTTCAGAATTGCCACAATTTCCTCAGAGGATTACTACATCCAGTACAAATACTAGATCGATCGAGCTAACGTAGCTGAGACCACGGAAGACTCACAACAGTCAAAATACGTCACTGATTTAATCTTAAAAGAAGAGCCGTCTGTTTCCAAACTCCATTATAAAACAAGTCTATTTTTATAGTGTAATGAAATCGTTCCATGGGAAGAGAGGATGTTACGGAGGGTGTTACTAGCATTTCCAGGAGAGACTTGAAGCCATCTAAACAGGTTTGCTGACGAAGGGAAAAATTAAACTAAAAATTCGCTATAGTGGACATGCATGCAAAAACGATTTAAGCATCCTTCTCGCAACCGACAGATGGCAGGGAGACAAGCGTTGTGGGTCAAGGAGGTCTACATGCAGGCGTTATTTTGTAATCTTGTTCTGAAGAAGAAAAGCAGAAGAAGACATCTAGATATGCTGAGCCTACTAGTATGCAAATATTCTTATATGCTCTTACTGAGATTCTGCAAATGACATGGGGACGTTTCATTGAGTGTTAATCAGGTTATTAATGAACAAAGCTGTAAAGCTTCAGCCTGTACTGGAGTGGATGCAATTTCCACATGCCTTCTTTACACCTCGGAATTCTCAGTTCATATCCACGTGTGGGCATATTTCATAAAGTTTTAATATTCGATAGTCTGGTTACATTAGTAACTGTTCCTGGGGTAAATAAATACGGGGACCTAGCCCTCCAGGTTTGGGGACTCCTGAATCTGAGACAGCAAAACGCGGTCATGAGTCCCGCAGGACTCACACCCGAGAATGACTGCACTGGTGAGGACCAGGAGCAATTGTAAGCAACAGACCCATCCTCTATGACGAGAGGATGTTACAGGAGAACTATAATCGCAAGTGTCCAGTTAAAAAAAAATACTGGTCGTGAGTCTCAAGGAATTTGGCTCCAAGAACTGGTTGTCGATAAACAGCCAGTCGTACAATAACTCTGACTCTGACTCTGATTCTGATTGTGAGATTAGTTCAGTTGCGGGATATTCGCCGGACAATAATGACGTGAACATAGAAGCTGAAGAATCTTCATTGTTAAGATCCGATATCAGGAAACGACTATTGAAAACAAACTGAGAAAACTTAGCGTGTGCTTTAGTAATTTTTAAATCGTGTGGATTAGTGATAGCATTATAATCACTTGTAGTTGCGAGTGGTGTCTATTAGTGGTCAATAAATCGATTCACCAATCCAAACCTCGTCTATAGTCAACCCTAGACGTGACAATATTAACAAATTTTTGTGACGGCATCCATTTAGAAACTGAACAGTATTAACTAGGCGACGAAGTTGGGAGCGGGGAGCAGTATATATTGCAGCTGTGGTTCACAAGGGGTGCAAGAAGATTACTCAACCAACAATGAAATAAAAATTGTATATTTCACAACATGTGATGTTTTCAAGTCACTCGTTGACCTCTGAGGAAACAAGTTTTTTGCCAGTCTATACATGTCTTGTGTCTGTGTCCTCACAGGGAGGAATGCTGATTGATTCCCAGTCTCATCACACACTACGACTACAGACCCTTTGTTGTACCTCATACATGTATATTTTGCACATGACCCGTCTTCTGACATAACTAACCCCGGTTGTTGCCAATACTATTATTAATCCTAACACAAAATTGATTAAATACTAAAGAATACTGTCTTCTGTGGTACTGCTTCCATCTTCATGACAGAAAATTGCACATATAATTTCTTACGTAATTTCAAACCACAGCCATTACAAATAAACTAACTCCGTGGAGCTGAGCCCTTCGTGTGAAGTCGCCAGTCGCTCAGTTAATAATTTCCTAATATTTTATGGAACCTGAAGGTTCACTAGCGTGTTCACAAGAGTCATCCATTGGTCCTTACCCTGAGCCAGATCAATCAAGTCCATACCACCCCATCCTATCTCTCTAAGACGAGTTTTAATATTATCCTGCCACCTACGCCTTAGAAACAGGTAATATATATGTATAACAGGGTGTTGTGACGTAATGGACACAAAAGCGCTTCACTGAGAGGGCTGGTGTAGGAGTGATCATCTGGACTTCTATTTGGGTGATGTTTGATTTGTTAGTCGGGATACTGGTTATCCTGACCGAGAATTTTCGTGACTTTTCTCAGTTCCTCGAGGCATATTAATTCCATGTGGCTACGATCACTACCTTCCAGACCATATCAATTCATGAAGCATCCCACCAAGCAACTCTATACAGTTTACTTACTAAAATCCTCGTAAAATTACAAAAAAATAAATATATGTTATAATATCTCAGAAGACCGTAATCATTTCCTTGTGAAAAAGGTAAAGTTGTCTTTGTGCTTAACTAATTAAGCACTACGCAATGAAGGCGTTTGGGGGTGTGGATGTATGGATTCTCCATGTCTTGACCTCGGCACTAACTTGAGGCGAAATATCAACATCACGCTCCGACCACTTTACCACCGGGAAAGAGTCTCCGGTACTCATTGGTGAGGAGGTCCCCAGAGCCGGTCTAGACGACATAGAGGAGAGAAAATTCTGGACCTTACCGGGACTCAAACTGCGACCTCTCGATCGTCCAGCCCATAGCCAGTCACTATGCTGAACTTCTAGGATATTAATATTACTGGAAGCCTTCAGTGATGAAACAATACGATGATCTGTGTAGCAGAAGTCCCTGAACTTTCGAAGAATAATAATGCCTCCATCTTTACGATCTCAGAATAAGACAAGGAAGGAGCTAGAAAAAAGCCGGTTTTACTACTCAGGATAGAACTGTTCATAACCACGGCTGTCAGAACCTCAAACTCTATACACTTCAAGATGTTCTAGACGGCGTATACTTGTACTTTTATGAATTTGAACGTACTGTACTTGTGTGTGCCGGTCACAATGGCCGAGCGGCCTAAGGCATGTACTGCCTTCGCTCGCTCGGAAGCCAGGATCGTAGGTTCAAATCTCACACAAGGCATGGGTGTTTGGTGTGTGTGCGCTTTTCTGTGTTTGTGTTGTCCTGTGTTTAGGTAGAGGCCTTACGAGGGGCTGCTCACCCGTGAAAGGGGTCCTTACTTACTTACTTATAAATGGAGCTGAACCCTTCTTGAGGAGAAGCCAAATCTGTAGCTACTCAAGAATTTCCCAGCATTTTATGGAACCAAAAGGTTCATTACCGTGTTCACAAGAGCCCTCTACTGGTCCCTATCCTGAGCCAGCTCAATCCAATCCATACCAACCCATCCTATCTCTCTAAGATCCATTTTAATATTGTCCACCACCTACGACTTGGTGAAAGGAGTCCTACCGTCTGTAAAAATGGTCAATGAAACTGAGAAATCAACCCTGTGCTCCAAAGTTTGATCAAGAGGAGAAAACAATTCAATTATACTGCCCCCACCCCAGCATATCTTCTTCCGTTATTTGTAGGGTGCGCCTCCACGAAAGGGCAATAGGTCCAATCCCAGGGTGTATAAATAGTGGGAGTCCTTGGCTTGGCCCACACATTCAGCCAATACGTGCAGAGTAACGGCTCATCAGTGATGAAATTCGTAAGTACCTTGAGTGACGCAAGCTGAAACATCTCCTGCAGTAACCACTACTTACCCAGTTACGTCACACCACTTCTGCTGGTCTTTCCTTGATGACTCTGCAATACGGCTTTACGAAATTGTTCAGAGGAACCAATGCTAATAGATATAATTACGAACGTGTCTGAAGGTTACTGTTCTCAGGGATGCGACGCTGTGCAGTCTGTCAGGCGTTTACTGAAGTTTCAGAGGAACAAGAGCTCGCTCCACTTGTTTGCATCACTCTTCGACACTGAAGATGGAAGCAGAATATTGCTGAGAAACATCAGTATGATTCTACCAGATTACAAGACGTCACAGCCAAGATGACAGCAATCTTCATATTCACCGACGTGACAACCTCATATCTAATATGAATGCGTTTGTTTGCTATGTGCACATAATTTTATTTAATTACGAACTAATCGCGTTGTTTACATTATTCTCAAGCTAAGAGGCCGTGAAGGCCCATAGGGTTTTGAGACGTCGAGGCTTCCACATTTTCTAGATAATCACAAATGGCGGTGAAGTTGTCAGCCTTACGCACCGGCCGGCCGCCCTTTACCCCCCAGGAAGAGTCCTGGTACTCATTTCTGTTAGAGGCTGAGTCGACCCCAGGGGCATAGTGTGGCTGGAAGGATTAGGTCAATTGAGAAATGCAATGACTTCATCGGGAATCGAACACTCTACATTCCGACTTGTAACATTATGTCTCAACGAACTACGCTACCGCGTGCCCCATTATTTATTTATGTATTAATTTAGTTATATATCCGCATTATTTATTTGTTTATTTATCATGTGTTTAATTGTGTTTTATTTCACGAAAATCTCAGTAGCTCGGGCTGTGCTCAATGGTAGGAAAGTGAGTGGATAATAATTGGAAAGAATGTGGAAGGAAGTGGTCGTGGCTTAACGCTCTCTGTTCTCAAATATTTCGGACATAATTTCGCCTGCCTTCTTCAAAGAATTTTTCAATCATCTTCTATCCTCATCATAACTATCTCGTTATGCATTCATTGTTAACGTACGCTACGGCTACTTCATAACTTTCATAAGATTTAATATTATAAAACAAACTCCGTGGTTTTAGTCGGCAAGCGAACTATAGCAAAAATCATGCATTTATTAACTTTTTTAGTTTTCTTGTTTGGTTAAGCATTTTTATTTTTCTAACCCATTCAAAGTTAATCGCCGGGCTTACACTCCGGCCATCGGGTTTCGATCCAAGCTCAAATCATGTCTTATTTATGGCAGAAAACGTGGCACTGGGGCGAGTTTTCCACGAATACTTCGGTTTCCCTTGCCATTTCTCATTCCACCAACCGCTTCACATTCATTATGATCATATCATGGAACCTACACAAGTATCCACATTGACAGCGTCGGTAAATTGTAAGCTTAAAAACATTTGTAAGTGCATAACCATTTTCTTTTCCTCCAGGTATTCCTCGTGCTGCCCTTTGTGGCAGCAGCGGTAACTGGCAGACCGCAGACCCAGAAGGAGCCTGTGCCCATTATTTCGCTGGAGAACAACGTCAACTTCGATGGCACCTACAATTACGCGTAAGCATGTACTTCAAACAAGATCCGAATAAGTTTGTGACCAACTGCGATACAATTGCTAACTTTTTGAACACTAGGCATCGTCCTGTCTGTTTAAATTTAGAATCCGTTTTTCGGAGACTGGTTTCTGCCTCCGTGCTGAAATGGAAGCCTACTCATTTGGGCCCAATCGATAAGGTATAGCTCTGAATAGGTTTCTGCCTGAAGAAGTAGGCAGCCCAACCTCCGAAACATTGNAGAAAGAAAACTCACGGTTGAGCTTGTTTTCTGCCTTGAATTCCGAAGGTACCCAGTTCGAATCTCAGCCAAGACACCCAATCTCGTAAATGAGATGTTGATGGCGGTGAGGTTGTCAGCCTTACGCGCCGGGCTCACTTTACCCCCAGGAATATTCCTAGTACCCATTTCTGTTAGTAGCTGAGTCGACCTCAGGACCATAATACGACTGGAAGGATTAGGTCAATTGGTAAGAATCCACCTCATCGGGCCGCGAAATCGCGACCTTCCGGCTTGTAACACAGTGCTTTAATCAACTACGCTACCACGCGCCCCCAACATGATGTCAGACATACATTTCTGTAAATAGGCACTTGCAGAGTTCATTTTAACTTTTATTTCGATGGACCTAATCCTTCCAGCCGCACTGTGGCCCTGGAGTTGACTCAGCCTCTAACAGAAATGAGTACCAGGAATATTCCTGAGGAGTAAAGGACGGCTGGCTCGTAGGGCTGACAACCTCACCGCCATCTGTGGGCCGATTGTCTAGAAAACGTGGGAGCCTCGACGTCTCACAATCCTATAGACCTCCTCGGCCTGTCACAGGGAGAGTTTTCTTCTAGTTTGTTTTGCGACGCTATCAGGAGCTCAGGTACATAGCGTCGAATAGGGTAATCATGGAAAAGACTTGGAAGGAAGTGGCCGTGACCTGATAGCAGTACTATCCCAGAACTTGCCTGGAGGCACTAAGAAAAAGTCAGGCTATCCCGTGTCGTGGCTGAGGTTCGAACCTAATTCTTTTTGAATACGGTCAGGAAAGTTCTTGAGGCGGTTGGCACATAAAGCTGTGCTTTGTGAAGCTGAATACAGTGTGATTCGGAAGTTTGTAAACTGTGGCAGGTACGAGGGTGGAGACGGAACCAAGGTACAGCAATCGGGCCAGCTGAAGGTCGTGGGCCCTGAACCCGATAAGGCTGGGGAAGTGTCCCAAGGTTCCTTCACGTACATCGGTGAAGACGGGAAGACCTATTCTGTCTCGTATACAGCAGACGAGAAGGGATATGTACCTATAGGCGAACACCTGCCCACGGCGCCTCCAGTTCCTGAAGCCATCGGGAAGGCTGTGGCGTATCTGCTAAGTCTGCCACCCAAAAGTGACAAGAACGAATAGATTTCTTCTACACCCAATTAACTCTTTAAAACCTAGTGGTTACTATATATACCACCTACTCTGATACACTAAACTCTGCGTTCTGACCACAGAGAATTTTAATTTAGTCGGTATGATTCTCACAGCAAACAGCGGCTGTTTCCCTAAACAGAATTAACCAATTGGTTTTCGCAGCGGAGACGTGTTTCCTGTGAGGTACAAACTGAGTTTTTACATATTATTTAGAACAAATTCAGACTTTAAATATTTAATAACATTTGATAATATGTGATATTGTCGAGAAAATCTTGATGAATAAAATAATATTACATAAGAGAGAGACGATAGGTGACACACATCAGTTCAAAATGTTATACACAGCCACGAAGTAAGCTGTAATAGCAAATACGGTACCCAGAGCATTTATTGACAATATTGTACTACTTGATACTGATTTTATACGAAAATAAATTTGCATGAATTTCTTATTTTGTAGAAATGTAGATTAGACCCTATACATCAGATCTGTTATGGACACTTATTTTGTAACGTTAATAAACATAAAATTGTAACCTTTATGAAGTTCAGTGTTTAGTTTTGAAATTACACTGGACATAGTTTTATGTAATAAAACGGATATGATCCACATGGAATTAAATTTGTAACTGAAAGAAAAATATCCAGTCCGAAGAATGGACCGAATTGTTTTGAGTTTTTCTTATCATGTTTTCTGTGCTCGTGAGTTGGATATACATAGATCTATATAATTTGATTTTAAACGAGCGGGACGCACAAAAACTGCAGAATCAGACTTTTTCACAAAGGTAATTATGAAGATCTCCAAATTCTGTGATATGACGCCATATATTCCGCTTAAAAGCAACTAAATTTTCGGACGAGCATGATGCCTCCATCATCAGGGCCGAAGAATGAGCCAAGCAGGAAACTAATATGAAGCAAGAAGGGGTTTCCCCGGAAGACATACCTCCGAAGTTCTGTATATTGTTAAGACACGTGTCTACAGCTAGTTCATTGAAATCTAGCTTTCTGAAGATGTAAAATATATGGCGTCATCCCTCTTACGACATCCATACTCTTATGATTATGTTCAAGCCTTCTAGACATGTGACACGCTTTTAAATGCTCATCCTTTGACGTCAGAAAAAGGTCAGTAACTTCATCCTTTCTTTAGTAAATAACGTTGAACGGTGAATCCAGTTGGGTTTGAGATTATCACAGCGGCGACTAGTCTGCGTTGTAATGACATATAATCTGGTGCAAGTCCACCGAAGTTTCGAGAAACGTAGAGCCTCTATCGTCAGTGTCGAAAGGTAAGCCGAGTTATAAAACAACATGCCGCTTTTTTCTTTGTGTTTTTTTTTGCTTGGCTGCTCCGAAACGTCGGCGGACTTCCATTAATATGTCACAATCAATGTTCATTGTAAGCTACGCATGCTCGCGCGGCCGCTCAGCAGATGTCGCATTCCCGCGCACGAGTCTCAATATCCTGCCTACTTTTATTGGTTTAATATACAGTCAGTTTTAATTAATAAAAATAACACTGAAAAAGTAAACTACAATTTTTGTTACTCATTTTTTTCCTTGGCTCTACAGCCCCAGTGGGCCTAGGCCTACCTCCATGAACCTCTCCGTACACTTCGGTTTTTTCTAGATCTTACACATTCGCTAGGACTCCTTGGGCGGGTGATCAGCTCGTCGCAAGGCCTCTACCTGTACACAAACACAGAAAAACGCACACACACAAACTAAGCATCCATGCCCTGAGTGGGATTCGAACCCACGATCCTGGTTTCCAAGCGAGCGAAGACAGTATATGCCTTAGACCGCTCGGCTACCGTGACCGGCTTTATTACTCTTTGGGAGCTTATAAATGTAAAGCCTATAGTCTATACTCTGTTCGCAGTATCTATGGAATGCATATAAACAAAACAACGACGACAAGCGACAGCGTGTTCGCTTATTGGCTTACAGTTGGGGGCAAATGGTACTCTTGTGGTACACACGCTGCCTCTCTCCATCTCAACATGAGTACGTCAAGACACAGTGGATATTTCGGAATAAAACTGCAAAGATAAGAGGCACTGTGCTACAAACCGGAAGATCGCCGGATCGAATCCTGATGAAATAGATTTTTTCAATTGACCTAATCCTTCCAGCCGCACTATGGCCTTGGGGGTCGACTCAGCCTCTAACAGAAATGAGTAGGAAACTTTCTGTGGGTAAAGGGCGACCGGCAACCAGCAGTTAGCTGATCATGAACAACGAAGTGGGTTTTCTTTCCGGCTAGCCAAACCGTTGACTCCATCACAACTCAGTGAAGATAAACAGAAAACGTTAAATGTATTTCTCCGTCCTTCCGTCACTGTCCACTACACACACTGCTCCTCTAGCGAGTGCTGTCTTGCAGAAGTGTGTCATATCCAGGTAGCACAGATGTAGGTGTATGGTACACGTAACCAGACGCAACCAGAGATTCCTCTGCTGCTAACCTGACAGATTGTTTAATCATGTGAAACTTAATGGCTGTGTGGGTGCGAGACGGGATTTCCTCATTGTCTCATGCTTTAAAGCAGAGATGGTCCACAATTTCTAGCTCCTCACAGTAAGGTTTCTTATGCAGCCCACCTGACTTAAATTCATCGACATTAAACGCTTTGCTGTAAAAGATATCAAATTATATTTTCCGAATTACGCATTTCAATACGAATTCTTCCCCCCCCCCTTCTTTTTCCTGTTACCCCCACTTCGGAGTGTAGGACATCCGCGAAACGCTTTGTTTCGCTTCAGTATCTTAATAATAATAAGACAGTCGGTAGGACTCCTTGGACTGGGGATCAGCCGGTCGCAAGGCCAATACCTACATAAACACAGACTAAACTCAGATATACATCCATGCCTTGAGCGGGATTCGAACCCACGATCCCAGTGTTTGAGCGAGCGAAGATAGTTCATGCCTTAGACCGCGTGGCCACTGCGATCGGCACAATAATAATTCATAAAATTAAATTCCACGGCGCCTGCCTCAAGTCACTATTTCTATCTATCCTAAAGCCTTAATTTCATAATGCCTTAATTAGAAGGACAAATCAGAGAAGCTTGGGAACATTCAAATAAAATGATTAAGGGATTAGGAGGGCGTAAATTTATGTATTACTTTAGGAGGTAACGCTAACATAAAGCATAACCTGAAAACCCCTGGCAAAAGTGATTAAGTGGTAGTAGTACAAGCAGTAGTAGAAAGAGTAGCAGTAGTGGTCTTATTATAAATACAATGAAATCAGAATACAAAAGTAGATGAATACCGACAGAAATATCTAAATCATTTGAAGAGAATGGCAGATGAAGGGATAATGAAACATATTCCGCAGTACAAGCCCAAAGGAAGAAGAAACCACGGAAGATCTTGAAAGAGATGAAATGAATCGGTGTGGGAAGGGGTTCGATTGCCTGTCACATTAAGCGAAGAAGAAAGAGCAGACTGGTATAAAAATTCTGTTACTTCGAAAAAATTAGCAAGGCTTCTTCAGAGTATTTTGCGTCCGCGTGTCGAAATTGTGTCAACCATTGCGTCATTTGGGCGAGTCGTGTATAGAAGTGACGTCATCAGAACACAAAGCCTCCTGTTTTTAATTGCGGGTCGTCTATGTTTGTTCTGTCTGACCGCAAAGTAAACATGTTCCGAGGTTTCAGCTCTCACTGCTAATGCATCACATTGCTCCTGAATGCCAAAAGGACAAAGGCAGAATTCAGCACCAGTCGTAGTCCAGTCAGTCCACTGTTACGGTCTCAGCAGAAATTTGAATTCGTGAACCGAAATTCCGCCCTAGGCGACAAGAGATCTTGCCACCCCACAATTAAGAATAGCTCAGCTTTCTCAAAACCTTTTCAAAATGAAAAATTGCATTGAAATTCTTGGACACTGTGACGAAACCGTTTTTATTGTCATAATTATTAAAACAGGTGTTAAAGAAACGGCGATAAAGGTACGGTCTCATCCGGTCATAACAATCGCGGAGTCGGAGAAGCCTTGAGGTTACGCAATCAGACAAGAAAAAGTTCTCAGTTTACAGTTGTATTTACATTGTTGCATAATATGTCTGATGATTGCCAATTAATGGTCATAGTACGAAACAAAAAGCAGCAGAAATTAATGTACATTTAACAAAAGTCATAAAAGGGAGGTCCATAATATGCATCCCCCAAAATCATGCCTTCTCAAGCAGACCGCTTAGCTCGCCTGCTCTATTGCTTCGACCCTGACTACACTTTCTTTATCATTAGTGCACTGCAGCATAATTCAGTCTAACGATTGTCAACTCCAATTGATGGATATATGCAAAATGGCTGTCTGTTAAAATACAAATTCATATTACCTAAATACGAACATAACATAAGCAACACAAAGTCTGAGGCACAGTAAATCTGCATAATATTGTTGAGCGTAGAGCCGTTGCTATGTAACGACGGCGAGATAGACGGATATACCAGGGCCGTTTCTGAGCAACAGCTCGGCAATCACGTTCCCGTTGCTAAGTAGCAGATTCTTAATGATACAACAGTTGAACTATAAAAATGGAAGAGCTGTGTTTTCTAAGTGGTCCGTGTCGAGAAGTTACAATCGAGACAAGAATCAGTTGTGTACGGGAGTCTGCTAAGAGAGGACTTCAGCAGCAGACAGAGGAATAGCCGTTGTTGGAGCCGTCACCAGGAAACATCTACTAACAGACCGAGAACACTAGACTGTGTGCTCTAGTGAAGTGTAAAGTGTAGAAATAGCGTTAGTCTTATGGTTTTTTGTAGATATGACCTGTAAGTGGTCGATAAATCTATCCACCAACCCAAAACTTTTCTGCAGACACACGTAATACGTGACAATATGGAAGAAATGTTATGACTTCTGCTCCGAACGCGACACATTTATCACTTAAAGTCTAGTGGTTACTGTACATACCACCACTTTTAACGTTTAACGTGTGTGTTCCGTATTGATCTCACAATAAACAGCATTTTTTTTCCTTAAACAGCATTAACCGGTTGGCTTTTGTAGCGGAGACGTGTTTCCTGTGAGGTACGAAATAAATACTTATATATTATTTAGGAGAAACTCAGTCTTCAAGGGACTGAATCTGATACTTAGTAAGTAGAAGCGTTTAGAAAATTACAAAATTCATGTTATTTTCGGTTCTCACGAAAGCATAAAATCACGGGTTTCCGACAGGTAACACCATACAGTTTCGTAGCTACTTAAGAACTCTGATGAGAACCTGCCAGCCCAATCTTCTATCCTGGAGATGAAGGTGGAATAAAGCTCTGAAATGCAGGTACTTACTTACCAAACTACACGGCTTCACATCCAAAATTACTGTACACTCAATGCAGGAAGTTTTATTATGCCTCAAAATAAAATGTGTGTGTAAAAAGTAACTTTGTTCCTGTGCTTAATTATTCAAGCACTATGCCATGAAGACATATGTGGGAGTGGGGGTATAGCTCCATCATTCTTGACCTCGGAATTTGAAGAAGGTTAGTGGTAAGCTTCACGTTCCGGCCTTTTTACCCTCAGTGAAATGCGTTCCCCTACTTGTACCAGTTGGGTGGTCTCCAGAGCTTGGTTTACTCTTCGTCACTGAAGACTGGCACTAATTTTCTCCGGAACAGTCAGTAAACATCTTCAAGATTACGAGGCATCACGACCCAGAAATTAGTACCCTGTGTTGTTAATTACGAAATGGATACCTGTCTATTCCCTCAAGACATTTGGCAGAGGCGCAAGTGTTGAAAAGTAGCAATGTACAGTTAGGTTTATGATCTTTTAATAAATATACACACCGCAGTGTCTGGAGTGGATCTGCTTTCAAAGGTTCCTCGTCTGTTGAGGTGCCAGCCACTGAATGTCATCTCCACCTCCTGTAACAAGACTTTCGTTTACAAATAGGAAAATAAATATGCACTGTGTGAGGCCTTGACCTGACGTAACGGTGGGTTTCTGTCACTTTGTTCCGATTATGTTAGAAATTGATTGGAATTACAACGGGAAAATTGACGTAAATTCTACTAAGAAAGCTTACTTGCACGTACTACAAACATATTGTGACGCATACGCTCATTGCTAAGCAACGGCCCGGTAAACACATTTCCCAAGTTACGCTCTCAACAATAGAAATCCATTCATTTCTATGTAACAGACCACTAAACACGCATTCTTGACAACAGAAGACGGTGTTTCCAGTGGAGTCCGTGCCGAGGAATTATAAGAGAGCATAGTCAGAAGAATTGAAGGAGTACGAGGAAGTACAATGGAGTTCAGTTGAAAGTCAGAATATTTCCAGTGGAGTGTCCACTCGGAAGAAGATGCCAGGATGTCAGGTAGTGATTTATGAAATGTTGTAACCAGTTGTATAAAGGTCCAATAAATTGGATCATAAAATTCAAAACCCGTCTTATTAGTCACGCAACCCCCGGATACGTGGCAATGATTGCCTATAAGAACAAACTTAATCACAAGTGCTGGGTTTGGGGTTAGCACGGCGGTGACGTGAAGTGTAATGAATTGTAAAGCCGTCTAGTTCGGAATGAACCCGACTTTTCGGAGGGACACATCGCCCCAGTCTTCAGAATCGAAGAGTAAGCTTCTTCAGATTTCTTTCTTAGCTTATTCTTCGATCATTAAGATGGATGTGATACATTCCTGCGAAACGCCGGTCTGTCTCCGAAATTAAACAGCGTTAGAACCCAAAAGACCCGTATTGTTTATCAGAAATATTGGATTTGAGCTTCAGATGACAGGCATGTGATACCATGTAGTCAGGTAGAAGTTTGCCGACGTTTGAATTTCAGTCAAAACAAATTAGAAATACAATACAAACACTTTTTAAATCGTTAATGTTTTAGGAAAGAAGCATTCTAAAACCATTTTTTTTTCAATTTCTTAATTTTGCATTGTGCAACATTTTTCGTCGATTTTATGTTACAAAATTACATTATTTTCAGCATCCCATTCTGTAAACATACCAATGGTTGCATATCACACCCTTCTATCAATCTGTTTCCTTTAAACTGTGGTGCTTTAGAAGACGACTGGATTTATATAAGATTTTCAAACGTGTCTCCCTGCACGTCAACACAACGCGTCGCACGCGTATGAACCGCTCTGCCTATCTACCTACGCGCAACATTCAAACCGGTCTACCTTATCTGCTGACATAGCTGACTGGAACGTATGGTCGCCCACGCTGAAGCATAGCGCTGCATTCACAATGATGCGTTACGAAAATCTACTGTTGCTCCGTAACTATTGAAAACGGACCACAAGTTTATAAGGAAATTTTGCAGGAAATAACCCCAGGAATATGTACCATAAGCCGGGGTAAAACTTCGTGAATCATCCTGTATATACGAGTGCATTACATGTGCCCTATATTAAACAGCTGTGTTTGGTTTTCAGATATATACAATAAAAGACGGCAGGCACAAGTGTGCGTTTGCAAATAGCATAATTTGCTGTCTCAAATTTATTTACAAATTCAGTTAGCAACAATCTGTCCAGAAAGGTTGTGTTGCTATGTTAAACTTAGCTCAGACATAGCGCGGACAGCAGATGAGAGGGAAAGCAGGAGAATATCAGCGCATCGCTAGTTAGTCTTCTAACATAATAGGAATAACTGCAACAATATCCCACTGATATTTCGAGATATATTCCAGTCACTAGATATACAATAAAGGCAAAGCTATCCCTGTAAAAGGCCGTGGAGGCCAATGGGGTTGTTAGACTTCGAGATTCCTATAGTTTTCTAGAAAATCGGCTCACTGATGGCGGTGATGCTGTCAGCCTTACGCGCTGGCCGCCCTTTACCCGCAGGAAGATCCCTGGTACTCATTTCTGTTAGAGACTGAGTCGACACCAGGGCCATAGTGAGGCTGGAAGGATTAGTTCAATTAAAAAATTAAATGATCTTATCAGGAATCAAATACGCGACCTTCCGAACTGTACCATAGCGCTTCAACCAACCGGATATATAACACACACTGTTAGAACTGTGTTCTCAACAGGAATACAAAATAACACATGAGAAATAGTGAAGGTAAAAGGTAAAGTTATCCTTGTGGTTAATTCATTAAAAACCTGCCCATGAAGACGTCTCTCTCTCTCTCTCTCTCTCTATGGTCGTACAGCCCCTTGGACCTTGGCTGATACTTAAACTTCTTATTCCTGTACACTGCTGGTGTATACTCCTTAGACGGGGGATCAGCCCGTCACATGGCCGCTACCTACACGCAGAACAACACAAACAGAATAAACGTACACAGATATGCGTGCCTCGAATGGGATTCGAACCCACGATCTCAGTGTTGGAGCGAGCGAACAGAGTTCATGCTTCAAACCGAGCGACCACTCTGATCGACTATGAAGACGAGTGGTGGAGTGGCGTTACGAGTATAGCTCCAACATTCTTGACCATGGCACTAGTTGGAGATGAGTGGTCAGTCTCACACCCCGGCCGCTTTACTCCAGGAAAAGAGCCCCCAGTACCCACTGGATAGGAGGCTGGGTGGTGCGATATTATATTAGCATATTTTGAGAGGGTAATTTTTCAACAGATTATTATACGCGATTAACCATAAACGTCTGGAACCATAAAAAATTGCACTGAAAATATTTACATAATGCATGCTTATATGAGTGCACTACACCACAAGCCGGTAGGTCGCTGGTTCGAGTCCTGATGAGATTGACCTAATTGACCTAATGTTCCAGCAACACTAGGGCCTTTGGGTCTACTCAGCCTCTTAACAGAAATGAGTACCAGAAATCTACCTGGGGGGTAAAGAGCGGCCGGCGCGTAAGGCTGACCTCACCGCAATCTGTGAGCCGATTGTCTAGAAAACGTGGGATCCTCGACGTCTCACAACCCTATGGGCATTCACGGCCTGTTACAGGGATAACTTTACCTTTTTATCTTTATGCTTATGTATGTACAGACGCAGCAACGTATTTCTGAGCTGCTTTGACCGTTAAGTACTAACACGGGTGGCCAACAAACCGAAATATGGGAAGGGAGGGGAAGACCGCCAAGCGATTGCGCATGCGGAGAGAACCCAGTCCTTCCTCGCCCTTTCCATCCTTAGTCTTCCCTTCCCTTCTTTCCGTGACGTAGTCCAGGCTCGGAGACATTTTGCGTCGAGTGTAGGAACGAGAAAATTGTACTTATCCCGGAGCTAAATTATGCAAATTGACAACTGAAAGTATAAGCACAGTGTTTACATTCCACCACAGTTACTGAAACAAGTTAACCTTTCATGGTATTGTAAGGATGCAACAGAACTTGGGCATTCTGTGGATCTGGGTAGGATTCTAATATTTGGGTGTTCAAACCAATTGACATGCTTTGAAAATACGAGATTCTTCGTGCCAATATGCCCTTTTGTCCCACTTATGACCAGAATGACGAAATAAACATAAAAAACACAATGTAAGCTGCATTATCATCAACATGGAAAACATATAGAAGCAAAAATGGCATATGTTACAATAAGACAAATGAGTACTGTACATTCTTTTTGGAACTCTAAGTGCTAAAGGTAAGGTAAAGCTATCCCTGTAACAGGCCGTGAAGGCCCATAGGGTTGTAAGACGTTAAGACTCCCATATTTTCTTTAGACAATCGGTTCGCAGATGGCGGTAAGATTGTCCGATTCACGCGCCGGCCGGCCAGCGTAAGACTCGAAACCTCACCGCCACCTGTGAGCCGACTGTCTACGAAATGTGGGAGTCTCGACGTCTCACAGTCCTATGTGCCTCCATGGCCTGTTACAGGGATAGCTTTACCTATACAGTTATATCCCAGAAGTGAAACTTTTCATTGGAGTCAGTTTCGAGGCATTATTAGATAAACTAATAAATATAATTTTGATCTGAAAGGGACAGCAGGAATTTTCAAAATTTATTTTATATCTCTAGCATTTTAATCAGTTAGACTGGCTCAGATGTTAGGCTTAAACGTATAAAATAGCGAATAAGAATACAATATTGGAAAAAGCCTGGGGCGAAGTACATTACTTTTTTATCTTTAAGCTAATAATGGGTAAAGACATTAATTCACTTATGTTCTTAGCTGTGCTTCCACTTTTATTCCAACCAACAAACTCTTCTTCTTTCCTCTCTCTTCAACTCCTGTTTACCCATTAAACAGCAATAAATCACTTTTAGTCTTATATACGCATTAAACATTCCTCCTCCCCCTTCCACCTCTACTGCAATATACTTAATATATGCAAAAATTACAAAAGACACGGCCAGAAATTGACTGCTCCCCCCACTTTCCAAATTACCTTCTGTCCCTCCCTACTCTTTCAGTCAGTTGCAGAAATTTGTATGATGAAATGTCGTTTTGTTTGAAGTGTTGCAATTCAGTATAAATACGAGGGGACACTCGGTAACTGCAACACAAGGGAGTGAGTACGCCGTTACAGCAGGCTAACCGAGATGAACAAATTGGTAAGTTGTGGCGCATCAGCCGGATTGTGCTGCAGTGACGTCTGCACTTTTCTCAGAAAACAATTGCGTTGCGTTATCTCGGACAGATACAATACGAAACCCAGGGAAGGATCGAACAGGCAGTGAAACACCTGAAGAATTCTGTTTTCTGATATATAACGCTGTGTAGTCCGTTGAAAGTCAACGGAAATTTCAAAGGGACTCGCCTCCATCTTCAGGGTCGAAGGATGACCAACCATAAACCAGCACGAAAGTAGGTGACAAGCAGAGCCAGTGTTTGTTTCTATATCGGGTTATTCTTCGACGTTTCAGATGGAGACGACATGTTCCTCTGAAACGTCTGGTGAATTTCAATGGATTATATGACCTTATACGCCACAGTAGCCGAGCGGTCTAAGGCATGAACCGTCTTCGCCAGCTCTAACATCGGTATCGTGGGTTCGAATCTCACTCGAGGCATGGATGTCTTCGTGCGTTTATTCTGTGTTCGTGTTGTTCTGTGTTTAGGTAGCGGCCTTGCGACGGGCTGATCCCCCTTCCAAGGAGTCCTACTGTCTGTGTACAGAGTAAGAAACTGATAAAGCAGCCAAGGTCCGCCAGGGCTGTAGAGCCCCAGAGAGATGAGCACGTCGTGAGAACCTGATATCCTATACAGTGAAAAGAATTTTGAAAACTCTTCCAAAATTGAGTAATAGACATTGTGCTGATTTATTCAAACAATATTAATAATCATTATAATAGGTATTATCGCTAATGATTGAGAGCGAATTAAGGATTATGTGTGTGTGATCATATTTACAACGAAACTTCTAGAAGATGGAGTGGTGAAAGTTATCAAATGTCGTTTATTTTCGAGAAGATTAAGTGGTTCTGTGTTATTAATTTCCATACTGGGCTGAAATGATCTTACGAAAAAAAAATACATTCATTTGTAGAGGGCAGGTTCAGTTTCGCAGAAAAATGTTAAGGAGCCATCTATGGAGAGCTATCAGACTACATAGCATAATATAGGCAGCAATATTTAATTTAAGCTCGAAGTTCATACATACAGCTGTATAAGGATTACATAACGCAAAACATAAACACATTATAATCTACGTGACCTGTCTGACACAGCTTAAATTTAATCGGTCTCCAGATTTCTAAGAAAATCATTTTCGTAAGATGACGTTTCCATGTAGAGAAAGAGTCCTATTTTGATCTTCTGGGGTGTGACGCTGTGTTGCTGAACAGGATGGCGAACAGGCAAAGCTCTAGAATTGTACACTAAAGGTCCTTGTTTCGAAATTTGGCTCGCGATTTCGGCTAACAGGCTGAGGTTTCTCGTGAGGTTCCACAGCTCCTCCAGGACAATTCTGGGATAGTAAGGCGTTGCGGGCACACCACTTCCTATTAAATCTCTCTGAAATCATTGATCACAATTCACATCACCATTCGATAGTTTAAAATGTAGACACTGGCATCCTCGTTACATAACTCATAAAACGACGGCTCAGGACTGTAGTGAGGTAAGAGTGTATGTTTCGGAAAAACGTGCTTCCTCCAGCTTCAGGACTCAGTATACCTGACTGTAACAAGATTTCAAGCCAGGCAACTACGATGCAAAGACAACTTTCTTTCAGATATTCACGAAGGGGTGGCAAGTGGTACCATAGTAGGTTGAGGCACTATGCTTCGAGCCGGAAAATTACGGGTTGATTTCCGATGAGGTCATTGTATTTTTCAATTGACCTAACCCTTCCAGCCACACTATATCCCCGGGGTCGACTCAGCCTCTAACAGAAATGTGTACGAGAAATCTTGCTCGGGATGAAGGGTGGCCAGCTCTCGTAAGGCTGAAAACCTTACCGCCATCTGTGAGCCGATTATCCAGAAAATGTGGGAACCTCGACGTCTCACAACCCTGTGGGTCTCCACTGCCTGTTACAGGGATAACTTTACTATTTAAATTTTTTATTTACAAATCCATGCATACGGTCTGTGTACACGATATTTATATTGATTTGCTTCAGAAGTGTTCTGCATCTCTGAACATTTAGAGAGGGTCAGTGCTCAAGAATGTGTTTCAGACAATCCTGTTGTCCTGCCTGGCAGCCGTTGTCCTGGCGGCTCCCCAGCAAAATGAGATCGTTCCTATTGTCAAGCAGCAGAGTCAAGTCAGCGGAGATGGATCCTACTCTTACAGGTGAGTGTACTGGGCCTCTGTTCAACTGTTCGCAGTCTCCTTCTCATTTTATGCTACTTTACGTGCTGCATAATGAGGAGCTTCACAACTTGTACTCTTCGCTAAGTATAATTAGAAATACCAAGTCAATGAGGATGAGATGTGCAGGGAATGTAGCACGAATAGGGAGAAAAGGAATGCATATAGGTTATCGGTGGGAAAGTCAGAAGGAAAGAACCATTAGGAAGACCAAGACTCAGGTGGGTGGATAATATTAAAACGGATCTTAGAGAGATATAATGGGATGTTATGGACTGGATTGGCCTGGCTTAGGATAGGAACCAGTAGAGGGCTCTTGTGAACACGGTAATGAAACTTCGGGTTCCACAAAATGTTGGGAAGTTCTTGAGTGGCTGCACAACTGGCAGCTTCTCAAGAGGGGCTCAGCTTCATGAAGTTAGTTATTTTATATCCTTTCAGAACCTGAGTACAAGCCGTCGTATTGTACAATGACTAATAAATAATAAATTGGAATGGATTTTGAAGGAAGCGACAATGTAACGGTATTTACGTGGAGAACTGAGGAAAAACACGCAAGCCTCACTCAGGATAGTCTGTGATCCGGCCAGAATTCAAATTTGTTACCTCTCAAATCCAAAAGTAGAATGCAACCGCTTGACAGGGCTCCTTCCGTTGCCGTACTGTAGTTTTCCGTCATTCAAAGGAACACGAATATAACAATCTACAGGCTGTACGACGTAGTAATCGGAGTTTGACTCCCAGTTGGGGTGGAAATCTTCATATTCTTACAGCTAAATCCTATATGGGTCTTCTACAGGTAGTCTTACACTTGACTAGGATACCTTGTGCGCTATTTTTCAGCGCTGCTAGTAGCTAAGCTATATAACGCCGAATATTAGGATGAATAGGAAAAGATTTTGGAAGAAAGTGGTCGTGAATTAATGCAGACAATATCCTGGAAATTGCCTGCCGGAGCTGAAGAGACCTACGAAGAACCTCAATCAGGTTAGCGGGTGTCCCAACAGAGTTTCGAACCAGCAACTTCCGAATAGGAGTATATACCACCCAACTTGGTCATTTCACTAGAATAAAGACACGTGCCTGCTTAACAAAATGTGAAGTTTTGATTCTGTATTTTCGAAAGACATTTAACACATAACACAGCACGTGGTCACTCAGCTTGCTCTACGCTGAACGTGACAGGGTTTTACCAACGTTGTACAAATATTGACGGCTTCGGGCCTTCCCATTCTCTTGTTATTGAACGTACGCACAGCAGCCAAGCTGCAGGCCCAAACCCGTGTCAGCCGTGCCGACTGGTTATGCGATACACAGGCATCTGCACTCCTACTTGGGGATACATTCATGGTAAAAATGAAACTCCAAAGAATGGTATCTTCTTGAATGTCACTCCGTGTGGCGTTGTAGAAGTTTACCGATGTTAAGAATGTACTGCCTCCATCTTCAGGATAGATAAAAAAAGTATGAGAGAAGTAAGCAGAAAGCAGAGTTACATTCTATGCTGTTTGCCTGTTGGGTTTACTATTTAACCCTGAAGATGGAGACAGTACGTTCCCCCCAAATGTTTGTAAACTTCCACAAATCTACATGCCGTAACGCTCCAGAAGACAGTACCGCTGAGAGAACTTCGAATCCGACACGATGCCCGGAGTTTCTTCAAAATTCTCTGAACAGCTCAGAAAATCTCACATTTTTATAAACCTATATCTCACTGGATTTGATGTTCTTATAGCTGTGGTTACGAACAGTTCTATTTTCTTTGATAAAATGCCGTGTAGCTCGTTAGAATTCAACCTACGTTTCGGAAGAACAATTCGCATGCATCTTCAAGGACGAAGATTAAACCAAGAAAGAAACCATCAGAAGCAGGCCGTACGCTGAGCTAAGCTGAACATTGCCGGTTTCTTTCGTGGCTTATTTTTCGTTCTTGAAGATAGAGGCGACGTGTTATTCTGTAATATCAGGCTCTTTCCAACTCGCCTTTCGTTGCAACTCAGAACACTGTACAGTTTGTAGTTGCCGCTGTGGGAATATAATATCCGACATAGAACAAAAGGTTTCGGAAACTAGATCTGTTCCCAGCCTCAGGTGAAAACAAGCTGAGGGTCCTGCTGGGTTATGCCCGTTAGAAAGAGTTATGTTCGGCGACTGTGATTAGTCAGGCCTAAACGCGGGTTTAGAACAAAACAACATTGTGCGACTTGTAGCATGCCACAGTACAGTGTGCTGTGCAGTGTTGCGTTGGTCTGAACCAGTGCTTCCTAATTTCATTTGACCAAGGAACACTTTCGCACTCGAAAAATTTCACGACCCCCCCCCCAAATATAATCCTTATACATGGAGCTAAAAATAATGTCACAAATAAATAACGATAAAATACATAAATGTTAAACAAGAATATGATATAAACATATTATTTAATTGAAAGCATATATAAAAATAACATTTCATATATTACAAAAATGAATTCGGAATTTGTAATTTTCAACGGTTTTTTTTTTTTCTTCTTCAAAAATCCTTATGTTTGGCTGGATATTGATAAGTTACATTTTCATCTCGAGTACCGCACTTAGTCTGTTTCCATATTTTTGTTCCTTCACTATTTTTATTGCTCCGTAATTCCAGAATCCAATTTCTCTCAAGCATTTGTTCCAAAATGAAAATAATTCTAAGTGAAGTTTACAATAATAATATTAAAATTATCATTTTTACAATGTAATCGAATTTTATATCGAAAATCTCATTTCCACTACGCATGACACCATTTTGTGAACTCTAGTCGAACCTTATCAGCGTGACAGTGACAGTCTCTTTCAATATGGCAGCTTCGAAACGGGCGACGGCACCAAAGCTGAGCAGTCCGGCCAACTGAAGAACTTGGGGCCTGACGATGATGGTGAATCCGTGACAGGAAGCTTCTCGTACGTGGCACCAGACGGCGTTACATACACTGTAACCTACATTGCAGACGAGAACGGCTACCAACCTCAGGGATCACATCTGCTGCAGATTCCAGAGGCCATCGCTCGCTCCATAGAGTACAACAAGGCGCATCCAGAAGAGGAGAAAGACACCAAATAAATAAACTAAGAAATCTGTAATTTAAGACGTGTACGTGAGATTCTTTCGGTATGAAATTTCGCAACTCTCAAATCATTAGCAAACTCGCGATTCTTACTCGAACGCCATGGGGAAGTACATTTTCCATCTGACGGAGGAATGTATACTACAGGTTTATTTTTGAAAACGGAATTATACGTTACTCTTTCTTTTTCAGTAAGAATAATTTATTGTTACTACCTCCCTGGAATCCATCCATGATATTCTAAAAACCAGAACACAGCTTTTTGCCCAGTGTCTAAGAACTGATCTTTCTAACGGACCCAACTGCGTGGGTACCCAATATCTGAGGATGCGATCAGATTCATACCCTGAAAATTTGTGTTCTATTTTAGAATATCGCCCTATTGAAACTTCTAGGAAGCTAACAGTACTAAATGTAATTCATGATCATCAGAGACATTTAAAACTATTAGGAAATGTAATTCCCACCAAGATATGTAAAGCACATAATCTATTTTAAATATCTCCATATCAGAAATTCTCTGTGAAGCATGGTCCATTTGGGGAACATTCTTCGATCTCTACGTTTAAGCGTTCAATAAAGCGCTGCAAATCGCTTCAAGCTCAAAACTTTTCTCAAGACAGAGTTTCTCAAATTAGATGAGAAATTCAAATTAATTTTCGTAAAATTTGAGGCTTTCACGGCGGTGACTATGAAGAAAGCAGTCTTCTGGGATACGGCGCCAAATCCCAGAAGACTGCTTTCTTCAATTTTCGTAAAGTAAACGTCGTCACTGAGGTAACTCTTAAGTTTTCAGTACATGTCTTGTGATGAAGTCTGGGTGTGAAAAAACCTGAATTGCGTAATGAATACGGTAAACATTCAATCTGCCATATTTATCGCTTTCAGCAATTTCGATAGCAGACACAATTAAACATGATTTGCGGGGGAAATAATAAATTAATTTTTGCTATATGTATATAGAAAACATGAAGCAGCGTCCCAGTCGAGTCATTACAAATTCGCTCTATTCAAGTCTCAAAATGTAGTGAAGAAAACGATAATCACATTTCACAGTAATTCAAGAAGCACTTGAAAGACTTCAATATACATTCAGTTTGCTTCCGACGTAGTGCGCATGACGAAAACGGCTGCTAACGAACCTGCGCAACAGAGAGTATATAAGGAACGCCAAACGCCCTTCCGGAAGAGGAAGTTTCAACCGCTGGGACAGTCACAGAAGTGCCTAGTCTTAGGGCCATAAAGTTTGTTGCTGACACACGCTGTACATTGGCTATTGAGAGAAACGATACATTACAAAAATAAAACATATCAATGTCATTCTTATGAATGTATTCTGCACACCACGAGACTATATATTTACTCCGTTATACCTATGTACTTTTCCTTCACCACTTCCTCCCCATATGAATAAATGTTCGTGCTATGTCAGAGACCTATCAACTCTTTTGATGTGTACAGCATCACACCGTATTTTATATTAAGCAGTTAATGTCCTAAGAAAGAGAATATTGTCTTCTAAGATATGGCAGTGTGTGACCGACGTTTCGGACGAACGTCCTGCCTCCATCTTCAGGTTCTAGAACGCTTTGCTTGTTTCTTAATACTTTCTGATTTCTTTGCTTACTTTTCGACCCTGAAGACGGTGACAGTACGATCCTCCGAATTTTCGGTGTGAATTTATACCAGATAAGAGGGCATCACATCCAAGATTATGATAATCAAGTCGCCGTTGTGGCAACATCAAACCCAGCCACATACAATGTAAACACTTGGGAAACAGCCTTCAGTGCTATAGAAAGGGGACCACGAACCAAGACAACAAGTAGGAGTGCTCGGACGCCTCAACATGTGCTTAACATTTCACAGTGCTAAATATGATGACCTTTGAGGAAGGCGGTTCAACTTAGAGAATCTTCAGTTTATATCGTAAGAGAAGAATGAGCCGCCATACCTTTACGTTTCGACACTACTGTATTGCAGTAACAAGCGCAAAAGGTAAGGTAACTTAAAGCAACCCCTGTAACAGGAAATGGAGGCCCACAGGGTTGTGAGACGTCGAGGCTCCCACATTTTCTAGAAAATCGACTCACACATGGCGGTGATGTTGCCAGCCTTGCGCGCCAGCCTCTCTTTACCCCCAGGAAGATTCCTGATACTCATTTCTGTTAGAGGCTGAGTCGACCCCTGGGCCATAGTGCGGCTGGAAGGATTAGGCCAATTGAAAAATCCAATGACCTCTTCGGGAATCGAACCCGCGACCTTCCGGCTTGTGTCACAGTGCCTCGATCAACTATGTTATCGCGTGCAAAAGAACTGCACATGTTATCCTCATGTACACTTGACTGAAATAGTTGCCCCCCGAAGCTAACGGAATAGAATAAAATTAGGAAACTTAGCTCAGTCATTATAAGCACCAGACTGTGGGCTGGATGTTCGACTTTCCAATGGCCGGCGTAGGTGGCAATTTTCCTCTTGTCCACCAGCTGGCAGGCCAAACCTACGCTCCTGCAGGTTCCTATCCAAAGGGAACAGGCAGAATTTTTCTCTGTGGTGAAGCATGCCACGCACCTTCAGTTGATACTGAAGTTAAGAACCATGGATCTACAATTCCGTTCTTCAGAACATCTTTATAGCATACTATGTCCTGGGGTCGAGACGGCATCTAACAGAAATGAGTACCATGAATCTTCCTAGGGGTAAGGGGCAGCCGGCGCGAAAGGCTGACAACCTCACCGCCATCTGTGAGCCGATTGTCTAGAAAATGTGGGAGCCTCGTCGTCTCACACCCCTATGGACCTACACAGCCTGTTACATGGACAGCTCTACCTGTTATTATGAACATTATGAACCTGGCATACCAAATCTTGTCCAAGAATTCGTCTGTCCATCTCTTTGTGGGAAGACCTGCTTTTCTTTAGCAGCGGATCGGTGTACTTTTAAGATGCTTAATTGGCCTGAGAAAGTTTGTAGACACTTATGGGAGTACACGTTGCAAATTCCGTCACGAACGACTGTACTGATTACTTTTCTCGGTTCTCTCAGTCCCTCCAATAATTTGCTGCGACAGGGCATTACAGCAAGCCCCAACCGTTTCCCTAAACACCTCTCAATATTCATCGTGTCCTTTCCGAATAAATAATGGCTCCAGATTACAGAGCTCTGTGTCACAACCAGCACACAGCAACAATATTACTGCCTGCTCGAAACATCTCTGAGGTTACGTCATACGTTGTGTAGGCAACCTTACTGAAGAAAAGTCTCTGTGTCTCTAACGAGATCTCCGACACGGTTCCCATTTCATGTTGACAATAGATTCTAGAAGAAGTTCTATCTACTGCGATATAACGCTAAGTAGTCCGTTGACAGCCAACCGACGTCTCTGAGGAACACGTCGCCTCCATCTTAAGGGTCGAAGAATAAACCGAGAAAGAAGAGAGACAGACTTCGGTTGACTTTCAAAGGGCTACACGTCTTTATACCCCAGAATATAAAACTCTTCATAACCACCGCTGTGAGAACCTCAGACCCTACATATTCTAGTGACTTTTTAAAGATGACGTATGCATCACTGTCTGATGATGGTGAGGCATCAAAATTATTTTACACACAGTTTAACAAAAGGCTGTAAAAAAATCTGAATCATTTGATCCAAGGAAGAACAAAAATAGAATTGACAAATGAAAATGGCGAAAGAACTGCGAAGTTCATTAACATCGAACAACAGTAATAACCAATGAGGAAGACAGTGACTCCCAACGTTTGCGCTACCTGAAGCAAGTTGCTTACTTGTAAGGAGCAATGCTGGCTTTCCTTGCTGCTCCTGTATCCTGGTGAACTTCATGACTTGTCTACTGCTGCTTATGTTTAATAGTTTTGTTCAAGTGAATATGGGAGTAGCTCGTTCCGTCACAACTTTGGGGTCTCTGCAGAGAGCTATACAATATCAAAATCCCAGGGGCCCATAATATTACTATATAAAACTCTGTGGTTTTAGTCCGCAAGCGAACTATACCGACAGAGCGATCGCCGCATGTCGACGAAGTTAGTGCCAACTTTAGTGGATAGAGGGTGTCGCGTGGTCAGCGCAACGAATCCCCACGGCCGTTAATAGCTCCTCAATTATCCTCACGTGACTGAGGGGACCCCGTTCCAGACCCACTACTTCTCAGAAAATCTGGTAGCGCCGGGAATCGAACCCGGATCTGTAGCCAGGAACTCTGACCACTAAACCACAAAGGCGGTCATTAGTATATAAAGTATTTTACGAAAAGGAATTATGGTTTCGTGGTTAAGAAACTTGAAGTACCTTACGAAAGACAGGTATAGCTTTGTGGTGAATACATAAAATACATTAAATAAAGTGCCTTTCGAAAAAAGAATTATGACTATTGGTTAAGTAACTTATATAGAATGTTTCACGAAAATGAATTTCTGGCAAAAGGGTCAGGTTCCTCTGAGGACTTCTATTTCCCCAACCAATTCTCATTCCAGCAAACTGCTCCACATTCATTAATTATCTTATCATTGATAATACATGGTCCCCATAATGACAGCGTCAATAAATAACCATCATACACATAAAAAAGAAATTATATGTTTGTGGTGAATACATGAAGTTCCTTGTTTAAGATATGATTTTGTGATGGATATTTACAGTAAATTACACAAGTTATTTACTTAAAATAATTAAGACTTCGTGGCTGATACATAATATAACTTACATAAAGTATCTTACAAAAATATATGACTCTGTGTTGGATACATAAAGCCCTGTAATCCCTGTAACAGGCCGCGGAGGCCCATAGAATCGCGACTGGTCGAGGCCATACATAAAGCAACTTATATCATAGCTTACGAAAAAGATTTAAGGTTTCCTGAAATACTGATTTATCTACGTGGTTCCACGTATTAATATAATCTAACACAACCTTCAATTACTGACACCAGCGAGTTTCTTAGCCAGCGCCTAAGTTGGTACCACTGACAATGATGCGCAATCCCTGGATAGAGGGAAAATAGGTAGGCGAGACTAAGTGGTCGATTTGAAGTGGCGATCCTTGTCCTCGGGAGTGTGACCACTCCGCTCTCCACGTTATGAAGCAGGAAAATAGTGACAACTCGAGATACAGGAAGACTCTGATGCTTTGTTAACATTTTACATTTGTTTGACATGTTACGTGTGCAATGTTTGATCTCGTCAGTGTAAGACGAAGAGAGTATTGAGGTCGAATATGTTAGCACTCCGGTTTGTTAACACTAAGAGTTATTGACTAAGTATAAAAACTGCAGGCTTGAGCGAAACGTACCAGTAGAAACCTGGGCATTTCTGTTTGAAAATCTAAGATTACGTACACGCGAAATTGTTTTAACTTCTACTCGGAGAAGATTTGCTGCTGGAAAATTTTGTGCACGGTTCAATTGCTTAGAAACGTAAATCTCATATAATGTGGGAAATAACTGTAAGTACTGTATCGAGTTTTAGACATAGACATAAAATTTGTATCAAAGTGTTTAAATATTATTACAGAAAATTGGTCAAAATAATTTATTTAAACCAATGTAAGTCTTCAAAAACATTCTATTAATATTTATGGGATACCCGCAAATATATTTTAAGGGGAGACAGAAACGAAATTGTTGGCGTTTTCCGTAAAAGTATGTGACTTTATTTGTTTATCGAAATGTCAAAGCAGTTGCTTGATGAAATTCTGTTTCAAGTTCAAACGTCATACGCCCCTTCAAACAGTTGATTTGGTCGACATGCATGTGAAGCATGCAGTGCAATGACATTTAACATTAAGTTCCTACCTCACAGGAAACGTGACGTCTTCATTACGCCGCCCAATCAGTTAATGCAGTTTAAGGAAGTACCGCTGCATGTTCTCATAATAATACGAAATGTATAAATACATTGTGTGTGCAAAACGCAGAAGTGTTAATATTCAAGCAACTAATAACACAGCTGTTACTGTATTTTCAAGGCTTAGTATTCACTAGTCCATCGCAGTTGCCTCGCGGTTTAAGGCATGAAATGTCTTCGGCTGCTTGAACACTGGGATCGTGGGTGCGAATCCACTCAAGGCATGGATGTATGTCTGATTTTATTCAGTGTTTGTGTTGCCCTGTGTAGGTAGCGGACTTGCAACGGGCTAATCCCCCGTCTCAGGAATTCTACCGACTCTCTAAGATTAAGAAACTGAAATGAAACGAAGCGTTTCACGGATGTCCTATGCTCCAATTAGGAGCAAGATAGATAGAAGAGACGATGTATCAAGAAATACAGTCATGATGCGTAAAGACGTTTTGTGATTTTGTAAAGTGCGTGTTGTAGGGTTGTAGTTATGACTTGTAAGTGGTCAATAAATCGAGTCACCAATCCAAACTCCGCCTATAGTCACTCTAACACGTGACAATATTATTAGGATAATCAAATATATGAGGATGCAATGGAAAGTGTGTGTAGAACGCATAAGAAAGGAGAGAGATGCATCTAAAATTTCGACCAGGAAACTGGAAGGAATGAGACCACTGAGTACAACTAGGCGTAGATGGAAAAGTAATATTAAAATGGATCATAATGAAAGCGGATGGGCGATTATGGACTGGATTCATCTGACTCAGAAATAGACCACTGGCTGGATGTTGCTGACACGGCAATAAATCTTCGAGTGACAATTTCTTGATTAGCTGAGCAAGTATCAGGTAGTCAAAAGGACCCTTCCCCCGGGAGTTATTGCGAACGTACACTTCCACGTGTTTGCCAAATACGCAAGTTGAAAATGAAGCTGTGCCCCTTATTAGTACAGCAGCACCCCAGAACTCTCGTGACAAGACGGTTTTGTTGCAGCTCGTGCTTTCTGCGCTAGCCTGTCCATCGTTGGGGGCCCCGCAGGACGCCGTCGCGCCGACACCCGCCCAGATAATCTTCCAGAACGCCGTGGTCAACGCCGACGGCAGCTTCAACTATAGGTGAGTGGTTTTTTTTTTAAGTTTCGTGGGGTGGGGTGAGACAGGGTCCACTTGGTACGTCAGCTACTACTGGACCTATTGTACAAGCCCCGGATGATTGATGAGTATGAGGAATTTGGTGGAACGAAAATTGACAGGGGAAACAGAAGTACTCGGAGAAAAACTGCCCCAATGCCACTTTGTCCAAAAATCCCACATGACCTGACCTCGAACACGAGGCGCCGCGGTCATCTAAAAGGAATACCAACAGCACGTGGTGTTCCCACGCGGTCACCCATCCAAGTACTAACCACGCCCACTGTTGCCTAACTTCGGTGATCGAACGAGAACCGGTGTTTTCAACATGGTGTGGCCGTTGGCTGATTTAAGGAGATCGGAGCGTTCTCGAATTCAATACGATATTCCGAATTTTAAGATTCTACTATTATCCAAACGTATTGATTAGAAATATATTTGGACCTGAAACAGAGGAAGTCACAATCCCAGGAAGATCCATGGGGGATAAATAGTGGACGAAGTGGCAATGGGGCAGGCTTTTCTCCATACATTTCACAGTCTTCTTCGGCCAGTTATCGTTCCATTAATGCCCCATACTTGACTGCCACCAGGTGTTGGTACGATAGGTTCGTTAGAGGCCGCAGTACCAACTGACTCTGCCTCACCCATAAAAAAAAATAAATAAAAAAGAGTTCAAACACATTGCACACACTTTCTCACTCTCGACTGACATTGGCTGTGTTGCGTAATGGGTAAAAAGTGAAGTTGTCCCTGTAACACCGTGGAGACCCATAGGGCTGTGAGACTTAAAGGCTCCCAAATGTTCTAGATAATCAGCCCACAGATGGCGGTGAGGTTGTCAGCCTTATGCGCCGGTCGCCCTTTACCCACAGCAAGATTCTTGGTACTCATTTCTGTTAGAGGCTGAGTCGATCCCAGGGCCATAGTGCATCTAGAAGGATTATGTCAACTGAAAAATCCAATATCTCCGTCCGGGTTGTAGCACGGTGCACCAACCACCTAAGTTTCCTCTTACCTCCGAAAAAAGATCGATTGTTCTTCGGTAGTCCATTTTATTGTCGCTGATTATAAAATCTAGGACACGTCCGCAATACTCAGATATTTGGGCCCTTATTGCGCACAGAGTAATTTCGTGAAGATGTCATGCATACAGTTTTATTTTGAGCAGCATTCTCCACAAACTGCTCAAGTTAATAAAAATCATTACAGGCATTTCCGACAAGATCGCCATTTTGTCCTTGAAGCCCATCTGAGGAGCCAATATTTTTATGATGGAATGTTCATATTCACTTGACATCGACCTGTGATGGATAAACTCTTATAATTACCGAATTTGGACAAAATCCTTACAAATGTGTAGGGTTGAGAGACGCATGTCCGTATGGAAAAACATGCTGCCTTCCAGAAGTAACTTACTCGCATTCAGTGCTCCTGTTTCCCTTTGAAGCGGAGGAAAAATATTTCGTTTTGTTGTACGGTGTTATGTTTTCATAAAGCGAAGCGTAACACAATATTTGTTCCCCCAAGAACAAAACCTTTGATGTCTATTATCTGCGTTCTTCAAATGAATTGAATTATCGTATTCTGTCAACTGCTTCAAGGTCATGACTAATGAAGCGATAGTCAGCACCGCGTGAGAATACTTCTAACTACGTAAGAGTGAAAGTGAATCTTAGTTCCCATTACTGTCAAAGGGTAGCGCCACGATGTAGCTATGCTGGTGTCTTAAATTCCTGAATGTTCAGGTTCTCAGGCAAAGTTGCCTGTGCTGGCGAAGGCCAGCAGCAATTTAATCGACAGACATTTTCGTCTTTAAAGGGCTAAGGAAAGAACAGGGACTGAATTTACTCGAAGTAGGATGCTGTATATATGCATGAACCGCTAAAACACAACGATGTGGGGTCAAGAGACTAAATGTGGGGTTCAGAATTTCCAGGTAAAAACTGGCTTACATGAATGAGGAATTACTAAGCCTGCAAACTACATTTTAATTCCTCATTCATGCTAAGTCACTGCTATTTCCACTCCCCTTCTTTTGCTCTTACTACTACTAATACTACTACTACTACTACTACTACTACTACTACTACTACTACTGCTGCTGCTGCTGCTGCTGCCACTACTATCTGTTCTTCTGCGGGAGCTACAGTTCATGATGAACCTTGGCTTCTTTTACGATTGTCATCCATTGGGCCCGATCCTGTGACTTTCGTCTCCAATCTCTAGCGCCCATTGTCTTCAGATCTTCTTCAACTGACTCCAGCCACCTGATGACAGGTCTGCCTACTCGTCAGGTACCCTCTGAAAGTGCCACACTCCTATATAGGGACAGCACATTAAGGGTCCCATTTATAAGTCCCCGATTTTGCTAGGTCGTTTTAGGTTTTCCCGTCCGGCTGCAACGTCAAACGCTTCTCAACAGTTAAGTGTTCTTTATGTGGCGGGATTGTCAACCCAACGACCAATCCCCAACCTTGAGGACCAGGGTATCCCATTTGTCTGTATCAACATCTTTGACCTGTCAGGGGTAGGAGACCCTACCAGTAGCTACGCTACCGCCAGCATAGCCCTGATGAACATACGACTACGTAAGCCCCGCCACTACGTCAAAGCAGGGATGAGGGGGAATATTGGTACTACTACTACTACTACTACTACTAATATTACTGCTACTACTACTACTACTACTACTACTACTACTACTAATATTACTGCTACTACTTCGCCTTGTATGGGGCACGCGGTAGCGTAGTTGGTTGAGGCACTATGCTACAAGCCGGAAGGTCGCGGTTGCGATTCCAGATGAGTTCATTGAATTTTTCAATTTATCTAATCCTTCCAGCCACACTATGGGCCTGGGATCGACACATACACAGACAGAAATAGGTACCAGGAATCTTCTTGAGGCTAAAGGAAGACCGGCCAGCGAGTAAGGCTGACAACCTCGCCGCCATCTGTGAGCCAGTTGTCTAGAAATTGTGGGAGCCTCGACGTCTCACAACCCTATGGGCCTCCATGGCCTGTTACTTCGCCTTCTTTATATCATATGCTGTATATTTTCTATTGCAGTTTCGAGGCATCCAACGGCATCAAGGTTGAAGAATCCGGATACGTGAAACCGGCGATCGACGTGAGGGCCGGCCTAGGGGAAGACAAGAACGAGGAAGACAACGGAGACAGTCAAGTTATTCAGGGGTCTTTCTCCTACACTGCACCAGATGGCACCCCGATCAACCTGAAGTATGTTCATGTGCTGAATAATCCTGCAGTAACGTAAGAAATACGCAGAAGTGGCATGTCCGACTGAACCCCGGATATGGTCGCTTTCCTTGCCAGTAACGCAGTGCACGTAGGCAAGAGGCAAATTCGTCCCCGTGCTTAATTAAATAATTAATTAATTAAGCACCACGCCATGGAAACATATGGCCGGGAGTGGAGGTATAGCTCCACCATTCTTAAGCTTGGCATTAGATGTAGGTGAGTGGTGAGATTGACGACCCGACCGCTTTACCTCCGGGGATATCTCCCCCCTCTCGGGCCCCAGAGCCAGCCTGGACGTTTCCGAATAGAAAAAAAATCTTGCGGTACCGGGAATTGAATCTTGGACTTCCAGCCCGTAGCCGTCGCTATACTGATTGAGCTAATACACAGACGTTAACACTTTAAAAAGGGGATAATATTAAAATTGCTCGTGTAATTGGAAATAGAAATGAAATTGGGGATGAGGAACTCTGCCTCACTATTTGTACGTAGCTTAATGGCCCTGGCTACTGTAAGTATCTGGCAAAACCTATGCAGTGGAGTTCATGTCTTTGGGCATTTCCCTGTTGGGTGTGCGGTAACAAATAGGAAACTGACATTCATTCAAAAAATCATTCATGAACATCCAGAATAGTGAGCATTGCACAGGTCCTGAATAATTTAANTGTCTTCTGGGTTTAGGCACCGTGTATTCTTCGTTTTGGCCGACGTTTCGGAGGAACGTAGCGCCTCCATCTTCAGAGCAGTTGAATAGCTGCGGAGAGCAGTAGCTACTGCTCTCCGCAGCTATTCAACTGCTCTGAAGATGGAGGCGCTACGTTCCTCCGAAACGTCGGCCAAAACGAAGAATACACGGTGCCCAAACCCAGAAGACAACTTTCTTCATTGTCATCGCCGTGAAAACCTCAAAACTTACTTAATACTGCTTGTTCAAAACTGACTTAACCTCATCTTGTCTAACCTAACTTGATATAGCACGTCAAAGGACACCCTGTATAAATGTCTGTAGCATGGACAGGGTTAAATCTCCTCTTGTTATGACGAGAGATAAATTCAAACTCTTTGTGATCAAGGTAATGAAGAGAGGGAGTGTCTCTGGTTCTAACTCCTGATCCTACAATGTCTCTCGCGGTCTTCCTTACACTTCTAGGGCCTTGAGAACACATGAACGTTCCTCTACACGGTGTCACGTTAATTATTCACAAGAATCTCATGAATACGAATGTTGAACACAGAGGGGTACGGCAGGAATGTGGATGACGTGTCAGAGCTCTGTCGGTCATAATAACCACTGCAGATGCCACAGCACTGTAGAGTAGCTTAATGTAACACGGGAGTGGCTGTCATTACCAGATGTGTACCCGTGAAGCTGGGATAGCTCAGTAGGAATAGGGACTAGGCTACGGTCTGGAGGACGCAGGAATCGGGGTTCGATTCTCTGCTGAGGAAGTAGATATATACTGTCACGTGTAAGGGTGGCTTACAGACGGGGTTTGGATCGGATAATTTGATTTATTGTGCCTTATACGTTAACAGCCCGGGACTACAAGTAATACATGGCTATCGCTGATTTACACACTTTACAGTTCAATGTTACACACACTAGAATTTTCAGTCATCACTAGTCGTATCCTGGCAACGGATTTTTAGCAGTCTCACTATCATTTAAAATCACACATGAAGTCCTCGTTTCCCAGCCTAAAACCTTCCTTGCCATTATTCTGTAACCGCCGATTCCGAAGACTCGACTCAGTTCAATTCCGCTGCTCCAAAGTTCATATCCTGGCAGGCTCGCCTCCAGAGATTCGACTCTTCGCTTTCGACTCCTCTTGTGTTATGCTGTAAACTTCCTTATAACCATTTTGCACGGACTACCCGGAAAACCCAGCCTCTATTGTTAAGGAGACGTGTTTATTGATCGTTGCCTAGCAATGAATGCCCTACTTTTTATCTGTCGATTTGAGGAAGGAAATATTTAACTTGTCTTACCTAGCAATGGGTATACACGTCACAACACCTTTCATTTAAAGTGTCGAGGCCGACTCTAGGTCACACTCAACCTCGCATCCAAGGTGCATTAGCGGATAATGGCCAGGGTGTGAAGCTAAACAGTTATCTCTATCTAGTGCAAGCATCAAGGCTCCTCTTCCACGAGTGCTTATGGCGAATTCTAGCGAACATTAGTCAAATGTGTGGCTGTGTGGAAACAACTCCATTTAATCCAGTGATTCAGTAAGACTTAAATATGAGTGGAGCTATGCATATTGAGCATAGGGGCTGCTTCAGTCTACTTGCTGTGTGCCGTAACACTGTAATGTTCGTTCCGCTTTTGTTTCTGCCAGGTTTATTGCTGACGAAACAGGCTTTCACCCCGAGGGCGCTCACCTCCCGACGCCTCCACCCATACCGGGCGCCATCCAAAGAGCGCTGAGTGTTCTTCCCGACGCAACATCAGAACCACCGCCTCAGTAGAAACGTCTGAGCGCCTTTACAATTTTACTGCATTTCTTTATTTGGCCACAGTCAGTGGCTATGCTGTGTCTGAAGTATCTTTGAGGATGAGTCAGCAATACTGACGTAGTCGTTACGTCATTCTTTGTGGATAATTTAAAGGCTCTTTAAATCTCGAGATTGTACAGCATTGGAGAATGGGATAGCTGATGAATTAGAAATGATTTGGGAGGAAAGGGTACTGGAGTAATTGAGATACTATACCGGCACTCATCTGGATGGCCTGAGGAAAATCATGGAGACCTCAGATAGATCAGCCTGTTCTATTTTACGTCATTATAAGATTATTGTGCTCTGTTTTCAATACATGAACCAAAATCGCCGTGTCGCAGATCTCGTTGGAGAAACAGGGAATTTTCTTCCGTAAGGTTGCCTACTCATGGTGTGACGTAGCCTCAAAGATATTTTAGACAGAATATAAAATAAAATTCCGAAATTTGTCCAAGGGTGAATTAAAAATGTTGTAAAAAATAATTGTGTTGAATTCTTCTTAAATCTAATAATTGGCAGCACGAGGTAAGAGTTTTATGGCTTCTTTGTGTGTCGCTTGTTGGTGGGTAACAGCGTTTCCGGGAAACATAACAAACTCTCTTCAGAGTAGCCGTCATTTCGACCCTGAAGATGGGGCATCACATTCCTCTGAAGTATTAGTATCCACATACAAATCTGCACGGTAACACAGCTTAGAAGACCACAGTCTGAACTCTTAGCGCCGTGAAAAGCTGAAAATTTATATCAAATATTCTGATTATGGAATTTGGTGTTCCCATGGTCTCATGAATATTACGATCTTCTGGGATATGTGTGATGTAGTGCATTCTAGTGTAAGATAACGTTTCGGGGGAACCTACTATCTCTATCATCAGGGTAAAAGATTGAAATAGCACTTCAATTCTTCTCATGAGATGAGACTGAGTCCACTTGGTATTTCGGCCACTGTTCTGTTATTGTACCAGCCCCAGATGATGACGATGATTGTGGAGCAATCGGTGGAATGAGAATTGGCAGGGGAAACCAAAGTACTTGGAGAAAATATGCCCCAATTCCACTTTGTCCACCACCAATCCCATATGATCTGACCAGGGTTGCAACCCGGGCCGCCGCAGATGGAAGCCGGCGACTGACCTCCTGAGCCATGGAGGGGCCTAAGTATCACCTTAAGAACCGATGGTAAAGATCTGCCAGTCTACACGAAGTCACACCCCAGAAGACTGTAGTGCGTTTCATAATCACCCTATATTATACCTTATCCACAAACCATTTTTTTTACCTGTAGCTTTGTATGGGTGTAAGAGTCGATCTCTTGCACTAAAGGAGACCGCGGCTTATTTACGGAGTCTAGAAAACAAGATGGCGTCGGATAGTACGATGGTTGGTGAATAATGAATTGGGAAGCATATGGAATGAAATGGTCGTTGTCTAAAATGAATTTAGCTTTCTATCCCAGTATTTTAAAGAAGTAACTGAGGTAAAATACGAAGGAATTTCAGTCAGGCTAGTCGGTGTTCAAGCCGAGGTTCGAAAGGACATTTTTGGGAAGTAGATGGTATGGATTTGAGAACAAATTCTGATTATAATATATAAGATAAATAGGTTGTGAGAGGAAACGGATTGGATTCGTCTGGCTCAGGATCGGGACCATTGGTGGGTTCTTGTGAACACGGTAATCAACATTCGGGTTCCATATAATGTTGGGAACTGGATCACAGCTAAGCTACTTGGGATAGTTGTCCGCCTACAGGAAAGTATTATAAGCAGAAATAAAATTATTAATTGAAATTGTCTCTTGAGATGTGACATGGTATAATGTAGTAGAAGTTTACGGATTAGCAGGAACGTGCTGCATCCATCTTCAGGTTGAAGAGTAAGACGAATAATCAACGTCACATCGCAGAACATAATTCTCTTCATGGCCACCGACGTGGGAACATCATATCCCGTAGAGTTAATAATCACTTTTTCCATCAAGAATCAAATTATAGACACTGATAAAATTATAAGCCTTTGTATCTATATTTTAATTGTATTATATTCATATACAGTGAAATTATGACAGCTTATGTACTTCAATTACGCTTTCCTGAAGCCGGAGTAATTACAGCCGAAAGATGTAAGTTGAATGTAATATTTTATTAAAAGGCTTAAAATATAAATAAGAATGGTTTGTATTTAACTCGTGAACGAATATAATATTAATAGTGACGCCATTAAAATTGAATTATAAAGATTCCAAATAAATACTGTCACGTGTAGGATTGGGTTTATTGACACCTTATTCACAGAAGTGATAGTGTTATCGCTGATCTACACACCTTATAGTTCGCCGGCACACACACACACACACACACACACACACAAGCACTATGGTCCTCAGTCTTCACTAGTCCTATCCTGGCAATGGATTTGTAACAGTCTCACTGATACTATAGTACACATGACATCTATGCGCAGTCTAATTCCTTTCATGTCATTTCTTCTGAATCACCTTCGACTATCATCTCTCTCAGTCCTACGCTGTACCTGCCAACTCCGGAACTCGACTCAGTTCTATTCCTCTGCTCCCAAGCGCACGCCCTGGCAAGCTGGCGTCTCGAAACTCAACTAACTCAAACGATCTTCTTAGTTCTTTTTGGAACCCGTCGGCACGGACCAAGCAGAAAACACAGACTCTCTATATTTGAGAAGACGTGTTTACAGCGCCGTTGCATAGCAACGGAAGTTATTCGATGTTGCTTTTGCATTCGTTGTCCAGGAAATGTGTTTGCCGAGCAGTTTACATCCGGCAACACGTCACAGTCGCTAACGTAATTGATAATTATCCAAATGGCCAGACGTACCTCACCCGTCAAATTACGCTAATGGGTTAAACCAGTGGTTCTGAAAGTCTGTGATAGAGCGTTACCCTAAAATAATACATAAAGTTATGCCTTTCACGACCTCCATGTAGCCTACGGTGACAGCAGGAAACTAAATAGCTCTGGAATCACTTCATGTTTGCAGTAAGCTGTAAAATATTCCTGTACAGTCACGAAAAAAAAATCGCTAAATGTTTCACCGGCTGCAGCTCTAATTTTCGCGAGAATTAACTTAAACCCTAATAACTTACTGATTTGCAAGACATAACTGAACTTTAAATACTTTTTGAGTACTCGGCAGTTTCCAGTTAGGTCGCGACCCACATTTGGAGTCGAGACCCACAGTTTGAGAAAGTAAGAATTAAGCGCTGATGACTCCAGGTATTCTAAAAGATGACGCAACGCGAAACGAAAGTGACCGCTTACTAATGTTACGTGTGGGATCTTGTTTCTGTTTGAATGAGACAGTTTAAATATTTCTCGTGAGTTCGGCTCAGCTTCTAGGCCATTGAGAGACGCAGAGAAAGCTGAACCGAGACCAATACCCTATAATGATGAACACGAACAAGACACGCGGCGGAAATTAACAACTGGTTCATTAGGAGCGACTACAAACCGGTCTAACTGAATGTTATCCTGTGACATAAGACAGGTAACTGGACTTCTGCTTCAAGGATTCGGCACTCTTGGCGACCCTGTCTTCAATTGGTCTCATTTTTACACTCTCATGTACGCAACACTCATGCGAACGAACTACGACCGTGAAGGCTGCGCCATAGCCCAAGAGGTTAGTCGCTGGCTTCCCACCACGGCGGCCCCGGTTCGATCCCGGGTCTGGTCAAGTGGGATTTGTGGTGGACAAAGTGGAGCTGCGGCAGGTTTTCTCCGAGTACTTGGGTTTCCCCTGCCAATCTTCATTCCGCCAATTGCTCCACAATCACCCTCACCTATCATCTGGGGCAGGTACAATAGGCCAGATGTGGCCGCAGTACAAGGGACTTACTCCCACCCCCACTAGCAGTAAGGAAACAAAACTGCAACCGTGATTATACCCATCTCGAGACCTGAACGGATTTAAACGTCTCCTACGCTGCCATATCTGAAACAAGAAGTTCTGGGAAGAACTAATAGCCTATTCGTGGCATTAAACATGCAAATTGACACACTCCATTAAAACTGGAGACTCACCCATTCTACTGACTTTGATCCCGAAGATGGAGGCAGAGTTTTCCGAAACGTCGAAAAGAGTCCTCACATCCACAAGAATCAGTGTCAATCTAGGTAAACCTTTCGTTGTTTTTGTTAACGTGGAAATGGATATCAATTTATTTGTGCAATGTGTTACGCGCGGTTGTGAAGGGTGCTTAAGCTGGCAGAGATGTAATTGCATCCTCTTGCCCAAGAGAGCTCTGTCTCTTCCCTGAACTGGGTATCGCATTGCCCCGGGTGTCCTGTCTAGTGCCTACAGCGTGTGAGCTCCACGACGGCACAAACATTCTGCAAGTTGACCTCAAATATTGTTACATCATTACTAAATGAAATCTCTGGCTTCTTAGTGCTGTGGGCTCCGTCTTCTCCTACACCATCGGTTTCCAAAGCATGGGGCGTGCCCCCTTGGAGAGGGGGGGTATTGTGGGAAAGTCGTAGAGTGATGGTTATTTCTTTTTTTAGTTTCTTGAGGTGGGATGAGACTGAGTCCACTTGGAACGTCGGCTACTAACCGGCCTACTGCACCAGCCCTGGATGACAGATGATGAGTGTGGAGCAGTCGGTGGAATGAGAACTGGCACGGGAAACCGAAGTACTCGGAGAAAACCTGCCCCAGTGCCACTTTGTCCACCACAAATCCCACATAACCTGACCCGGGCCCCCACGGTGGGAAGCCGGCGACTAGACGCCTGAGCTATGGCCTTGTCATATAGCGAAATGGAATTATCTATAATTCTCAGAATATCAGAAATTGATTGTATAATTTCGTGCTTTTGTAAAATGTAATGAATATTGTTTATCGTTAGAAACCTGCAATGTATTGATGTCTGGAAAACTGAAAAATCAATTCAGAATATTTTATCTTCTCGTCTGCCTTCTATACACGTAAAAGTTCAAATATGGAGAAATTTAATTTTGCTTTTAGTCTTGTACGGGTGAGAAATTTGGTTTCTGACATTAAGGTAGGAACACAGACTGAGGGTGTTTGAGAACAGGGTGCTGAGGAGAATATCTGGAGCAAAGAGGGATGAAATAATAGGAGGGGTTGGAGAAAACGGTATAATGAGGAGCTCCACACCTTGTGATCCTCATCAAACATAATTACAATGATCAAGAAGAGAAGAATGGGATGGGCAGGGCATGTAGCAGGGCATTGGTAGATCAGAAATAAATATGGATTTTGGTAGAAAAGCCAGGTAGAAAGGGGCCGTGCACGTAGATTGGAGGATAATATTATGGCGAATCTTATATATATGGACTGGATTCGTCTGGCTCAGGATAGAGACCAGTGGCGGGCTCTTGTGAACACGGTTATCAACCTGGGAATTTCTTGAGTGGCCAAGGAACTATTGGCTTCTCAATAACGATTCGATTGCACAGATTTAGTTAGAGTAAACCCTCTCTGATCCGGTAACAGCCAGTCCGGTTGTCGGATAATCCGAATCAAAACACAGAAAGTTAAAAAGGCTGTTCACAGTTGAGTACATACTCTAAACGGCACATGGAACTTTGGAAGGCACGTGAGTCACTTGCATGTTCAGGCAAACTTCACAGTTTCTTCAAACCTGCCTCATTACGTTCAAAAACAAGTACAAGTTCTGAGTCTTCTATCGATGAATATCAGTACCCAAAACACGTTACACTATTATCATTTTATAGTTTTTAAATAAAGGCTCTATAATGTCAATTTTTATTTATTTCCACCAGCACTAATTATATCATTAAATTTTTTCATCTATTTGTTTTCTAAGTTCTCCTTTTGTCTTTAATAGCTACTTTTTGCTTCACTAATCCGAATTATCGCTTAATCCGGATTACATCTCCCCTCCTCCTGATTAATCCGGATTAGCGAAGATTTACTCTAAATAAATGTAGGGCATTCAGGGACGCGTCTTTATGTATGTTTTTGTGGCAGCCTTGTTTCAAGAGAACTTGAGCATCTTTCATGAAATCCAGTAGGCTGAAGTTATACAAACAGGTAAATGGCTCTACAGAAACCAAACGTCTTCACTAAACTGATTAGAAGCAATTACATAATTGTAAGGACTACTTCTTCATTCCACCAAACTATGAAACTTATTTGCCGGTCACGGTAGCCGAGCGGTCTAAGGCATGCACTATCTTCGCTCGCTTGGAAACCAGGATCGTGGGTTCGAATCCCACTCAGGGCATGGATGTTTAGTTTGTGTGTGTGTGTGTGTGTGCGTTTTTCTGTGTTTGTGTACAGGTAGAGGCCTTGCGACGAGCTGATCACCCGCCCAAGGTGTCCTACCGCTCGTGTAAGATCTAGAAAAACCGAAGTGAACGGAGAAGTTCATGGAGGTAGGCCTAGGACCACTGGGGCTGTAGTGCCAAGGAAAAAAAAATGTTACTTATTTACACTACGGTGACATCTGTCGAGTTCTGTTTAAACTGTGAAAAATCTAGACTCCAATAGATTCTGACGATGGTGTATAACACTCAGAATTACAGGGTTCTTGGACCCAACTGAGTAGGTGCCTTCCCATCCCGTCACTTGAAGACGGAAACAGATCCAGTTTCCGAAACATTGTGTTTTCTAGTTTTTAGAATACCGGATGATGGACAGAGTCCAACAGCCCAGTGATTCTGTGTGGAAGATGTAGTTTTGTGGTACATTTGGAATGACGTCTCACGGAAAAATTGCAGCGGTATGTCACTATATTTTATCGGTTTATCCAATAACAACGACCCTTCAAGGACACGAACCTTGACCGTAGAGTTGCAGCCGGCCACTTCACTCTCTTACGTCAGCTAAGAAAGGCACGGAAAAGAATAAATAAAGGAGGGACATTGAAGGACGCATTTTAGACTTGTTTCTTTGATTAGTTCCTTTACTTTCTATTTAAGGCGTTCTATTTTTTAAAAGCTCGTTTACGTTTAATGAATTCCAACAGGTAGATATTTCTGTGCCGGTCACGGTAGCCGAGAGGTCTAAGGCATGTACTTCTTCGCTCGCTTGGAAACCGGGATCGTGGGTTCGAATCCTACTCAGGGCATGGATGTTTAGTTTGTTTGTGTGTGTGCGTTTTTCTGTGTTTGTGTACAGGTAGAGGCCTTGCGACGAGCTGATCACTCGCCGAAGGAGTCCTACCGAATGTGTATGATCTAGAAAAACCGAAGTGAACGGAGAGGTGGATGGAGGTAGGCCTAGGCCCACTGGGGCTCTAGTGTCAAGGAAAAAAAAAGAAAGATATTTCTGTGCGTGTAAGATTTGAGGTTTTCACGGTCGCATATATCACGATTACAAAAATTTCTGAAATCTTGCGCCCTGTGGTCAGACAGGAAGTTATCAACGTTCGAAGTAACCTGCTACCTCCATCTTCAGTTTAACCACTTGAGGATATAAGGTGAAATGGTTCGCTCAGTGTTTACTTTATTATAATTTAGGTTCACGAAATAATGAATTGTGAATTGAAATACCATGAGCAACTTTCTCTGCCGGGTCGGGTCATCCGGGCGAGGCAAAAAACAATATCAAACTCAAGTGACGTCATAGTGTGGCGTATGCCCCTCCAATTCTTGCAGGCAAGTGTTTCTTATTCGACAGCAAGCGGAACCTATTTCGCAATGACGCCTACAAGCTCAGTGGTTACTATATGTACCACCTACTTTAATGCTAAGAAATTTTTTTCCACTTTTTTTCAGAGTGTAGTTATAAGTTCCTTGTGAATCTCAAAATAAACAGCAGTTTTTCTCCTAAACAGCGGGAGAAATATTGAGTCAACTATTAGAATTTTCGTAGATGACTGTGTAATATATAGGACAATTATAAATAATAAAAATATGAAAAGTTGGAGATAGATCTGAACAGGCTGGGGGAGTGGGCCCTTGAAAACGCTTATTCGTTACGGGACATAGTAATTCCGGAAGCGAGCAGTTGTAACTACTTGGGAATAATTTCACGCGGCGATTTACTCTTTACTCTTATACTCTAAAGATATGGGCAACAGGTTCATCCTAAACGTCGGCACAGATCTCCCCAACTATAGGGTCACATCTTCCACGATCGACTATGGTGGCCGACCAACAAACAACAGAACTCCCGCTACAGCAAGAACTTTCAGGGCAGCCACAACCAGCAAACCAAACAAAACCACATGCAGCCATATGCAGGCCAAAGACACCTGATCACTCGCCGAAGGAGTCCTTCTTCTTCTGCTTCTTCTTCTTCTTCTTCTTCTTCTTCTTCTATGGCGCAACAGCCCGATGTCGGGCCTTGGCCTCCCTTATCAAGCCCCTCCATTCCTCTCTATCCTGCGTAAGTAATCCACGTAACCAAAATAACCAGAAGCAGCTACAATAGGAGGAAAGAAAACCGTATTACAGTGAGCAGCAGAATTCCTGTACACCTGAAGATGGTCAGTTAGGCCGAAACCTGTAGTGTCCAATAAAGGAACAATGAATAAGGTTGCACTTAGACGGCACAAAAACTCCTAAGTCAGATCTTCTAAGAGGAAGAAGTATTATCGACAGAGGCCACTATTGCAGTAAATTTCTCATCGATAAACACTCATTGCACATAGAAAGTGAAGAAGGCACACTACAGTCTACTGCTCACATGATTTCACCAATTATCATCCGCGCCATATGCAATGACGTCCCGTTTCCAAATGAAAACATTACAGGTGACAAGTCACTGTGAAAACGGACGCTATACAGTGTAGGAACTGGCAGGCTCGCAAACAGCAGGCAGGGTGGCTGCAGACTTTGTCTAAGGCACGTCACAACTTGAATACGCAACCTTACGAAGGTAAAGTCCTGTGTGTTCAGCATAATCTCCAGTATGTCAAATTTGTTTCCCATTGTACTGAAAATATAATCCAGTAACTTTCTAATGATGACATAACTGGTTTGGCGATGTCGCGCCCACAGACATGGTTTAGGCAGACAATACATTATTTATATACACTGGGACCCATATCATCACGAAGAAGTCCGTTGTAGTGAGACCAGGGTGTGTGCTGCACACCCATGTGCTATACAAATCCTCATTAGGGTACACACGAGACATACCGTCATACAATGTCAAATATAGATCAATAAGGAAACTTCTTTAGTAAGGTAAAGCTATCCCTGTAACAGGCTGTGGAGGCCCATATGGTTGTAAGACGTCGAGGCTCCCACATTTTGTAGACAATCACAGATGGCGGTGAGGTCAGGCTACGCGCCGGCCAGCTGAACTTTACCCCAAGGAAGATTCATGGTACTCATTTCTGTTAGAGGCTGAGTCAACCCCAGGGACATAGTGAGGCTGGAAGGATTACGTCTATAGAAAAATCAAATGACTTCCTCGGGTATCGAACCTGAGACCTTCTGGCGTGTAACATAGTGTCTCAACCAACTACGCTACCGCGTGCCCCTCAACTTCTCTAGTGAAAGAAATAAGCACAGTCTGCGAGATCTGAATTTCTAACGGAGCTGATTTTGAAAAGTACGGTCTTATTTGTTGTAACGCCGTACGGTTCGGAGACAGCCCCACGTTTCAGAGGAATATATGGCGTCCATCTTCAGGAACGAAGAATAGGCCAAGCAAGAAGCAAGCAAAAGCAGGGATACAGATGATTTCAACTTGCAACCTCCGCCTGATCTTGCCAGGGAGGTGCATAACTGGATGCAGTGGGCAAGAGGAGAAAACTCATCGGGAGCTGTTGTAAAACTTGAGGTTTCCGCGTCGGTGGATGTTCCGATTGTGGTGTTATTGCTTCTGACGCTTTGGTACCTACATCTTGTGATTTCACAAGGGCAGTTCCTGAAATCTCTCAGACATTTTTCAAGATGATGGGGGCAGAAAGTTTGCATACAGACTTACGTTTAAGCAGCTTGAGGCTGTTTCTGTTAAACATCTTAGAGTATTCAAGATATAAGAATAATATAAAATAATATTTTCAATTTTTGTATTCGGTATATTGCCTTCTTTTTGCAATTTTACGCCTTGCTTTTATGAAAATCCACCCCGGGGGTAGATTCCTGTCTTATCCCTTCCCCCTTGCCCTCACTCATTACAGTAATCTTCAAGAGGACCTCAAACCTCACTCTGCATCCATTTTAGCTAATCACATAGACGTTTATGTCAATGGAACGGAAGATTGGCCACGAAGACGCTTCACAGAGGAGGAGAAGGCAGAGGGCCAGTCAGTGAGCCTTTTTGCTCAGCCCAGATCCAGATCTGGGAAGCGAGAGGGGAAGAGTCACGTGTAGGTTAGGAACAAGTAAGAGTGGGGATTTTAACAGGGTCAGCATTCGAGGCAGGCAGGTATATATATATACCAAGACGTCTGACAACTTCGGTACATTTCCTATATAGAAAGCTGCATCTTACACCAGACAAGTCTCCACAATGAAGCTTGTAGTGAGTAAACACACCATTAACTTTTCATACGGCATACATTCTGAGCTCGGTCAGTTCCTCACTCGGCTACATCTAGCCTCTACGTGATCTCACGTATTCTCTCGAGCTTAACAGACTTCGTCAGCCACATTAAATGTTGGTGAGGTTGTCAGTCATTTTTTGGCGCTGTCTCTACCCAGAGAAGTAGTTCCCAACCTGGGGAGCGTAAGAGGCTTCGTGAAGGGGCCTGAGACTTTGAGATTTTTTTTTTCGAAAATTCAGCTGTAATAATTCTTTTTAGCTGTATTTTTACTCTTCTCTTCAGTAAATATCCATCAGAATTTTTAATTCAGATGTTTAAAATAATATCATTAGATTTCAATAATTGTCTGCATTATTTGTCATCAAATATAAAGCACAGTGCAGCAATTTCATTTAAAATATTTTAATTTTTTACTGAGAGTTTTGGTGTAGAGATAATTGCAGATTATTTGATTATAAACAATAATATAAATACGAAAGCAAGAACAGTATTTAATTAAAATTAAGGTGGAGAAGGTGGCGAAAATGAAAATGGGGGCGTGATATAAAGACTCCTGAGAACCACAGGTCTAGACCACACAGTAGGGGTGACCAAACTTACTGAACATCGAAGCCACATGCGATAAATTTCAGGAAGAGCCGCAACCACACGCAGGTTCGATGTTGCAGGTTTTTAAGTGCAGTCACACAACGGAGCGGATTTTCCGTAAAAAGTAAACCGACAAATATTCTTCTCCCCCTAACCGGACTAAATTTTCAAAAGACTCGAATGCGGCTCACGAGCCACAGTTTGTTCACTTCTGATATATAACACTGAAAGGCAGGATAATGAAACATAATGATTGATTTGGAGGGAAAAGGTCGTTACGTTATCAAGTTACTATCCCGCCATCTTCCTGGAGGGACCGAAGAAAACCACGCTCGCTCATATCTCGGTGGCGATACGTAGCAAACACTCGCCGCGACGCTCTGCTACTCCCCTTTTAAAGGTAATGAGGGTCGTACATATAGCTCTTAATGCCCTCTGTAGGGTTACGGCATTCAATGGGCGATCAGTGTGCAGTACTGGCTAATAGGTCACGAGGAAACGCTCAATCCCTGTAGCCTATCGCTCTAATCGCCTTCAGTGCAGGGGTGTTAGGACTATATCACGTCTAAGGTCACGCCATAGCTCAGGCGGTTAGTCGCCGGCTTACCGCCGCGGCAGCCCGGGTTCGAGTCCGGGTCTGGTCATGTGGGATTTGTGGTGAACAAAGTGGCGTTGGGGCAGGTTTTCTCCAGTATTTCGGTTTCCCCTGCCAATCTTCATTCCACAAATTGCTCCACAATCACCATTATCTGGTACAATTGGCCAGTAGTGGCCGCAGTAACAAGTGGACTCAGTTTCACCACACTAAGAATAATTACAAGAAAATATTGCGTCTAAAACTTCATTAGGCTGAATACTCATCCTCAGATACTGATGTAGAGAGTTATTTCGTCATGAGGAAGTGACCCTATTCTATTTCCAGCATAGAATGGGAACAAGAGATTCCGTTGTTAGGTAAGGCTGTTTGCTCAAGGTATGACGTTCCCTCAGAAATGTTTCAGACGGAGAACACTTCAACCGTTTCAGGAACTAAAACTTGAAGACGCTGAAACGTGTTTATTCTTATTCGACATCTTCGTCGTGTTCCTAAACTGGAACCGTTTCTTGCTAGGGGTTCACTGTGGGTGACTGAATACCGAACAACAATAAAATTCGTGTGACCGATAGAGACAGTTCAGACAGAATTTCAGGTTTAGGCCTCTAGCGCACGTATCGATATCTTCCTGAACATGTGACCTATGCAGTTTTATTTAGGGAGATCTTCTCCTTCAGTAAACGAAATTTAATTAAAATTATTGGAGATGTTTCTGAGTAAATGGCTATTTTCTTTTCTGGAGCCATTTGTAATGCCCCTATTTTTTAAGCTGCAATGTTCATATTTATCGGGTACCATCATGTGAATAATGAACTCTGTGACACTGAGTATGAATGCAATCCGTTCAGGCGTTGGCGAGGCATAGATCCATGTGGACTGAATTTACCTGGCTCAGGACAGTGACTAGTGGTGGGCTCTTGTGAACACGGTAATGAATTTATATGGATCCTACAAATTCTGGGAATTTTTTGAATAACAGCAATTATTAGCATCTCAAAAATTTTGCTTCATGGAATTAGTTAGGTAACAAAACCTTACGTACCAGTAAAAAGTATGAACAAATTTCGCTGATCTCTTCCAATGGTGGAGGTAAATAAGAAGTTTGATCTGAGTTTATTAATGATCTGGAAATGAAGTCTTCCGAGGGACACTTATTTCCAAATAAGCGGCCATTTGTACCAGGAAACAATAATGTATATTCTACTTTATACAGAAATTCATATACCATGAACGTTTCAGACTTTGTTGCTATACTGTGTCCAAAACAGTGTTGAAGTTGCGTCATACATCGAGTAGGCAACCTTACGGAAGAAAAGTCCTGTAGGTTCAACAAAATGCCCCGTATGAATCTCCGAAGTTATCACGGTTTATATATCGCACAATTTATTATCAATCTTCACGAAATCAACAGAATATTTACACCTGCACACAGTGTTGTTGCAGACAATGACGCATCCTTGAAGATGTCTTAGACGAAGTATAAGCCAATCATTTCCTGCTCTTTCACGGTAAATCAGAACGGCATTTATGCGGGCTGCAATTTGGCCGATGGGCGTGTCACGCGTTTACGTTCACCTGGGCGTGAGAAAGAATGCTATCACGCATACATTACAGCAGCTGGCAGTGACTCATCTCGCGAGAAGCAGCAGTAGACGGGGAGATGTAACGAACTGCATCCGTAACGTGCGCGCAACTTTCTCTAATGTCGATTAGCGGGCAAGTCGTGACGCCTGAAGACCTCATAGCAATGACTGCGAAGATTTTTAATACTTAGGATGTGACGCCGTCATTAAAGACATTTCGGAGGGACTTACTGTCGCTCGATTCCGCGATCCGTGTCCTCTCTCCCCCCCTACACCCATACAACTATTTTCACCCTGAGCGTACTCTTCTACTATGAATACTGCTGCAGCAGGTTGTTTAGAAAATGTGGCAACTATCTATGAGATTATACTCAGTCACAACCCATAAGAGAATAATCTTCAGGATAGTGAAATGTTTATGTAGTACGCTTGGATTCGAGAGGTATGAGGTTTGAATGTCTGCTGGGTCACAATTGAACGTGTAGAGAGACATCTGCTTATATAAAATGATAAGTTATACTGTCAAAAGGGGGAATGATGTGGGAATATATAATACAAGTGATTAATTTTAATAAGAGTAACAAATAGTATTTATTACTACGTAAAGTCCATACGGAAATAATGGAAATATTAGTTCTGAGTTTCTCACAGAGGTGGATATGAAGATATATATCTCCTGGCATATAACGAAGTTTAACCTGTTCACAGTCAACAGACGTTTCGGAGGAACAAATTCGCCTCCATCTTCAGGGCCGAAGAATTAGCCAAGCAAGAAACCAGACTGGAATAGCCGAAATTCGACACACTACACGGAATTATATGGCAGAAGATAGAACTCTTAAAATTTGTGTGATTTGAAGTTCTGACGGTGGTGGCCATAAACAGATCTGTTTTCTGGGATGTACCGCTGTGCAGAACGTTAGAAACAACTTTGAGGAAGAACGTACTGCCTCCATTGTCAGGGTCGAAGAGTAAAACAGGCAAGAAACCAGCAATAATTAGATGAAAGGCAGGCTTGGCTTATTGTTCAGGCCTGAAGATGGAGGCAGAACGTTACTGTGAAAAGTTGTTGCATTTCTGATGGATTGCTGGCAGTGTTTCCTTCCAAAATGTCGGTGTAATTTGACAAAACTGCAAAGTGTTACGTCCGAGAAGAGAGAAGTCCTCAAACATGGACATGCATGACAAGTGACGTCACTGAAAAATGGAATTTGCCAGAAATTTCTCCATGAAGAAAGTACAAGTATTAATGAGACATCTGTCCCCCAACAGACTGTCTCTTTCTAAACACTTTCATACTTACTACCATCAACACAACTGCGATATAAATACCACTATGTAGGATTTTAGGTACTCACCCCGGTGGTTATGCAGAGTACCGTCTTCTGAGATATAGCGCTGTGTAGTGCTTCACAGGAACATGTCGCCTCCAACTTCAGGGTCAAATAAGCCGAGAACAATTCTAGCGTGAAAACATGCAATAGCATATTTGGTTGAGGCACTATGCTACACGCCGGAAGGTCGCGGGTTCGAGTTCCGATGAGGTGAATTTTTTTCAGTTGACCTAATCCTTCCAGCTGCCTATGGCCTTGGGGTCGACTCAGTCTCTAACAGAAATGAGTACCAGGAATCTTCCTGGGAGGGTAAGGGGCGGCCGGCGCGCAAGGCTAACAACCTCACCGCCATCTGTGGGCCTCCACGGCCTATTACAGGGATAGCTTCACTTTTTTTTTTTGCATTTACTAACAACGAGATAACGAGTTAGTCTCTATTTAGCACCTCACATGAAGACTAGTTCCGGAAATTCTCAACGATTGGCTGAACGGGCTGTGCTACTGTCATCGTCACATCTACACGTTCTGTATGCGACAGCTATAAAACAGCTGAATGGATTTTTGTTAAATTTTGTAATGGAAGATTTCACTAATATTTTAAGATTTCAGTCTTCTGGGTTATAACGCCGTGTAGTCTGTTGAAAGTGTGAGTAAACATACGTTTCGGAGGAACATGTCGCCTCCAATTTCAGGGTAGAAGAATAAACCAAACAAGTAACGAATTTATTGCCTGCTTTCTCGCTGTTCGTCTTTTTTTTCCTTGGCTTATTCTCAGACCATGAAGATGGAGGCGACATGTTCTTCCGAAATATTGGTTGACTTTCAATGGTCTATATAGCGTTATATCTCAGGAGATAGGACTTTTCGTAACCACCGGTGTGAGAACCTAAATTTTTTACTAACATTCGCTGACATTGGTTAAAATTTTGAAAATAAAGGTTGGTATTTTACACTAAAATCTGCATACGTTTTGCAAGCTTTTCGAGTGGATTTCGGTAAATATTCATTGGACAGAAAAACATTTCGCGCAAAGCAACAAAGAAAAGTGAAACACTTTTGTTTCCGATTGAGTTTTCCCATAAGCCATGCGGATGTTGAGATGGTGGAATAAAAGTGAGCAAACTACCAAGAAGTTTTATACCGTGGTTTAAGTGGGTATTTCTACTTCAATATTTCGCTTGCAGTGCACTGAGTCACACTCTCACTGACCTTCATATCACCGTGAACACGACAGCTGCTCTTCAAGCAAATTGCAGTTGTCTTGAAGTTGTTAATATTCCTGTCTCGAAAAGAATTTGCTTCAACAAACCAACGTGCCCTAACCAGATACACATGGTACAGAAACAAAAGAAAATTAAATTTATGAATTAGTTCTAGTGTCCGAGAACTTACGCGCCTCCTACGACTCGCAGGGCTACGGTGGAGGTATTCAAACCCGCCTCCACACGGGAAACTAAACTCTCAACTCAAAGTCACATTGCGACTGACGGTCAGTCAGACAGTAATTCCCGGTGTCGAGCCCCATCTGGGGCTCATTACCAGATATTTATGTCTGTTTGGCATTTACAGTCTTGTTTTTGTGAGGTGCCCTCTCTGACGAGAGGACGGTCTTCCTTTTGTATATGCTGCTGGCCCTTGGCAGCTTAGCCCTTCTCGGGTCCGAGTCCCTTGGGACTCGAGACCATATTTTACTGTCTCAGATCTGGGACTTCCCGTTTCGTCGCCTCCTACGACTCGCAGGGCCACAGTGGAGGTATTCGACCCCGCCTCCACACGGATAATATTCTCAACAAGTCAAAGTCAAAGACACATTGCGACTGACAGTCGGTCAGTCAGTCAGTAACTCTTGGTGTCGAGCCCAATCTGGGGCTCATGACTAGATATTTGTTACTGTTTGACAGTTACGGTCTTGTCTTCGTGGGGCGCCCTCTCTGGCGAGAGGATGGGTCTGTCTTTTGTATATGCTGCTGGCCCTCGCCCACGCAGTCATTCCCGGGTCCGAGTCCCGTGGGACTCCCTGCCATATTTTACTGCCTCAGATTTGAGACTTCCCTTTTCGTCGCCTCCTACGACTCACAGGATCACGGTGGAGGCATTCGACCCCGTCTCCACACGGGAAATACTAGTTCTCGTTATATAGCCCCGGCACGGACCGCACAGAAAACATCTCTCCCATTGTTGTGTGTTCACTCGATGCCGGGGAAACATATCCCTAGCAATGGCTGTTGTACTGTCGCCTGTTTGCATAGCTGTTACTTGCCAATGAGTCTACATGTCACGAGTATGGAAATCGTTGCTAGAGATGACAATTGTAAATATTTTCAACGGGGCATTCCACAATCTTCTAATAATTATCAATGTCGGTCACGCAGGTCGTGATAGCAATCTGCCAGGTGGCGACGGTACTGGCTCAGAGTCAGCGGCAGCAGCAGTACTTCCAGAATGAGCAAGGCTCGATAAGGAAGCAGCAGCCCCTGGATGACCAGAGACCCTCTTCGTCACAGGACCGCTACACCACGCCAGTGCCAATCATTCGATTCAACAAGGAGCAAAGCGCAGACGGTAGCTACAAAACAAGGTACGGCGACTTTGAAGTCAGGTGATCGGAGGGGACATATTGGGGGAGGCTAATTAATAACAATAATTCGGAATGCATATTATCACCAAACTGTATCTCACGCTTCATGCCCTCGCTACAATACCCTTAATTTAATACTGGGAATCTTATAATTTATCTACGATATTCAGCTCCTATATGTATTAGAGACATAAGTTACGATTTAATTTCAAACACATCCGAAATATCGGAAAGTCTTCATATAATACTGTACTTAATAATTAAACGTTCAAAGCACAGTGTGTTTGACATTATTACATACATCACCCTGTAACACATTTCTGTGCACAGCAGTACACTTCCGTTTATCTGAAAGCAGCATCCCCTTCTTCCTTTTCAGTGCTGTACTCTAAATTGACTAACTCCATCGAGCTGAGTCCTTCTTGAGAAGAGACCAATTGTGCAGTTACTCAAGAACTTCCCAGCATTTTATGGAACCCAAAGTTTCATTAATGTGTTCACAAGAGCCCTCCACTGGTCTACATCCTGAGCCAGATCGATCCAATCCATACCACAACATTCTATATCTCTAAGATTAATTTTAATATTATCCGCCCTCCTACGTCTTGGTCTTCCTAGTGGCCTCTGTCTTACTGGCTTTCCTACAAATATCCTACATATATTCCTCCTCTTCCTATGCATGCTACCTGCTCTGCCCATCTCATCCTCCTTGACTTGGTCATTCTAATTATATTTGGTGAATGGTACAACTTATGAAGATGCACATAGGTATTCTTGATTTTCCTTTTTATCATATTAACTTATCCATTTTCTCTTACATCTCCTTCTTCTTCTACTCATCCCTTCTTTCTTTCCGGTTCCTTCTCTTCCCTTATTCGTTCTCCTTTCTCTTCAGTACCTTGACGTGCACACCTGTGGATTCAGAACCTCAGTAGTTACACAACCCACAAACAAATAAAATTAGATAAGGACGGTACAATCTTCTGTGTGATTCCGTGTAGTCTCGTAGGAATTAGAAGTTTCGGAGGAATTTACTGCCTCCATCTTCATAGTCGAAAAGTAAGCCAAGCAATCATGCAATAAGAAGGAATCAGGAATCATTCTGAATCCTTTATTGTTGGTTGCTAATTTTTCCGACCCTGAAGATGGAGGCAGTACGTTTTTTCGAAAAGCCAATAAACTTATATCAGACTACGCGGCTTCACACCCTAGTAGGTGATGTGCGGCGCAGTCACGGCCGCCATGACGTGAAAGTCAACACAAGGATATGCTATTAAAGCCAGTTGAGTCTACAGGAAGACAAATTTTCTGTTTCGGTTGACGTGACGTTTCGAAAGCGTTAAATAACAAATTTTATGAACCGAAGAGTGACGCAAACACACACAAGGAAGGCATCTATCGATAAACAACATGCTACATAGTTTAACATTTCAGTGTACACGAATACATCAGCGTTCTTTTGTTATGTAACCCACTTGTGTACTATTTCCCTGTTTTGCATCATAGGTTATTAGTGGACATGCTAAATGCCACAAGCTGCACGCCACGAAGCTTCCCATTGTGCATACACACATGCATATGATTACATGGAACAGCGGGTCTCTCTTGTTAAAGGTTAGCCCTTCACAGAAAGGGGGTTAAAAGTTGTAACATAAAACGTAGCGTCTGCCTCTTGCGCAATTAATCAAGTTATTGTTACTGAGTGGAACCACAGATGTCTCTGACTTCATTTACTTTCAATCCTGTCTTTGCCTGTTAATCTCTCCGACATCACAGTGTGCGCGTGAAGCGGCAGGGATACTCTCTGTTTCAAATTACAGGATCCCACAGCAGTGACTCTGAAGAGTACAACCTTCTGGGATATGAAGCCATGCTCTCCGGTAGAAGTTCGCAGACGTTTCAAAGGAATGCATAGCATCCATTTTCAGGATCTAAACAAGAAACAGGAAAATTTCTGTTTGCTTCCTGTTCGTTGTTTCCTTAATATATCTTCGACAATGAAGATGGAAGCAGTACATTACTTCGAAACGTCGGCGAGCTTCTATCAGACAACAGGGTGTCATATCCCAGAAGACCGCGCTCTTGAAAAATACAATTTATTAATCTATCCATCCATCCGTCCATGCGTCTCTCTCTCTCTATTTATCTAGCTATCTAATAAATTGTTTTCATTTATCTATACTAAATTACTTACTCACTCATGGAGCTGAGCCCTTCTTGAGGAGAAGCCAAATCTGCAGCTACTCAAGAATTTCCCAGCATTTTATGGAACTCGAAGGTTCATTACGGTGTTCACAAGAGCCCTCCACTGGTCCCTATCCTGAGCCAGATCAATCCAATCCATACTATCCCATCCTATCTCTCTAAGATCCATTTTAATATTGTCCACCCACCTACGCCTTGGTCTTCCCGGTGGTGTCTTACCTTCTGGCTTTCCCACCAATTATTTATCTATATACCTATATATTTATTTATGCACATATTTACTTTTATCACACTATTTATGTATTCATAATTATTAATCTGTATATTTATCTATTATTTGCGGTTATTTAATGTTTATCATAGTTCAGATGATACGGAGCCAAATGTGAGAGTAACTAATGAATAATTAATTGGAAGGGATGTGGAAGGAAGCGATCTTGGCCTAATATGAAGTACTGTCCTCCAATTTGCTGGAAGGACTACAGAAAACCACGCTAAACCTCAATCAAGACAACTGATCCCCGATTCGAGATCGAAACAAGTCGCTCATGGGTGTCAATGGTCGTTTGATCCCATTTTGTTCAACATAGCTACATAAATCATAAGTTCACTGCGACTTATGTACTAGGAGCGACGTCGTTACGTGCTGTGAGGTACTATGAAGTGGTCGTCTAGATTATTCAGAGTAAAACCATGACAGACTCTAAGGAATAGTTACTATAGGATTCTGACGATGGAGTATAACACACTGATATATTGGGTTTTTGGACTTTATCCATCGTCCTGGTTTTTAAGATAACTAATAAAAACACGACGTTTCGGAAACTGGATCTGTTTCCGTCCTCAGGTGAAGGAAAACACCTATTCTGTTGCGTCCGTTAGAAAGAGCTAGCCTCAATCACTGGACCAAGTCCAGTCCCAATACGAGTATATCAGACTCTAAGGAATTTAGACGTGCCAAAGCTCAGGTGGTTGGTATCCTGCTTCTCAGCTTCCCGAGTTCGATGGCAGATCAGGTTATGTGGTATCTGCGGTGAACAAAGTGGTACTAGGGCACAATTTCTCCAAGTACCTCGATTTCCTCTGCCAATTCTCAATCCACCAACAGCTCCACATTAACTATCGGCTAAAGTTGGCACTAACTTCGCCGACAAGCGGTGGTCGTTCGGTCGGTATAGTTCGCTTGCGAACTACAAGCCACGGAGTTTGTTTTCTTTGTTTTGTTTTATCATTAACGCTACAGAGTCTGAGTATTGGAAGACTAGTTAAATAACCAAGCGAGAAAGTATGTAATTAGCTATACAGATAATTTCTGAGTGTTAATCGTCGTATAAAATGCGCCACTGATATTCATGTACGGCCGATCTAAGTACCTTTCCAATATAATTTTATGTCGTTAATAAAGACATAACTGACCTGCTTGTTATTTCCATAAAATGTTACAGCTACGAGACAGGCAACAACATTATTGCAGAGGAAACAGGTTTTCTTAAGAATCCAGGCATCGAAAACGAGGAGGCGCTAGTGCAGCATGGTAGTTACTCGTATACAGCGCCAGATGGCAGCATTATTACTGTTACGTACACAGCTGACGAACAAGGTTTCAGAGCAGAGGGCGCTCATCTGCCCACACCGCCACCTATACCAGCGGAGATTCAGAAGTCTTTGGACATCATATATGAACAAATTAGGCTGCAGCAGGTGGGTATGTAAGGTATGCATGCATTGCCAACATGTCAACATTCATGATTTGTTAAGGGGGACAGAAATTGAATGTGAGATTTGAGAATATCGCGGTGGAGGCTATGGATATTACTGTGTGATGTCGTGTAGTCTGACGTTTCGGAGGAACAAGATGCTTACATCATTATTTAACCTGAAAAGGAAGGCAGAACGATCCTCCAAAATGGCCGTAAATATTTACCAGACTACACTATGTCACATCACATCGACCAGGGATGCCTTTTTCAGTGGATTTTGAAAGAAAAGAAAGCTTAGAGAATTACCTATTTGTTTCTTCGTTTCCGTCTATCTTTTCGCGTGTAACAAAACCCAAAGTACCTGGCCGAATTAAATCACAATCATTGCGGTAGAGTTAAACTGATATTTACTGAAACAATTTAATTATTAGTTGAGTTTAATGGCTTAGAACAGGACCGAATTTACAACTGTGTGGGGGCCCCGAGGCAATCGAAACGTGGTGGCCCCATCAGTAACAACAAATTTAGGTTATGACAATTAATTTTATTTCGTTTCTATCTCTTGTAATAACTAAAAATACCAACTAACTTTTCGTGACCTTAAAGAAGCAAATTTCTCAATAAGTTTATTTATTGTAAGCCGTCACAACACAGCAATTAATAATATATGTTTGTAGTTTCAAGTAGTACTTTACTACATATTTCGACTTTCAAGAAGCCATCATCAGGTAAGTACACTTAAAAACTTCTTTAGCTATTGAATTGCCTGCTAATTACAGGATATAGCATTCAATTTTTCAAATAGTATACAATAATATAAAACATAACTACAAACATATATTATTAATTGTTGTGTTGTGACGGTTTTCAATAAAGAAACATATACAAGTATTACACAACAGGATGCATTGAAAATTTCTCAATAAATTCTGTTAATCTTATTTCTGTTTAATGGACCTCCCGGTGCGATAGCCCCGGCCGCTCCGACCGCTCTGGCCATATCATAAGGCTTATTTGAGCTTTTACATGCAGATCTATCTCTTTAGTTTTCGGACAGACTATTTTTCAAATTTCTTATTACAGAGAAATTAATATGCCTAAATAAAGAACTGCAGAAGATATTTTATTGCTAGTTTGCCAAATTCATGATTTCCTGTCTTCTTCTATATTCACAGGAACAAGAAGCGAGAGAAAATAAATTTCAGAAGCCAGAAGAAACGAACTTTGCGGGCGAAGAGAATTATCCCAGCAGATTTAGACAGTGAAATATTTTCCTTTTATATGAAAACATGTCCTGAATTAAGAGAATAAGCACGTATTCCAGGTCAAAGGGTAGCATTACTCTTCATGGTACTGAAGTTTCATGGCTGTCACTCGGTAGCCAAAGAAACAACATAAATTATCGACAATAACAGTTTCGATAATCGCTTATAATTTACAGTTCCTTGAAACAAGATGGCCGTTTGATTTGTAGCTCCATGTATCATTTAGTTCTCGTGTTAATTTTCGACTTATCTTAATGCCTTATTAAAGCAGAGTGGTTACTATATATACCACTTGAATTTTGACTGCAGAACATATTAGTATTGCTTATGATTCTCAGAATATACACGGATTATTTCTCTGAACTGCATTAACCATTCTGGTCTAAATGATAGGGAGTCAGTACATTTTCCGCGAGGTAGAAAATGAAAAATCATACATGAATTTCAAAAGGTCAACTTAGAATAATTCATTGTAAAATCTAGTAAGCAGTAATTTATTGCAAACTGCTTACTTGAATATTACATTATTTATTTATTTTTGCAATTATATGCTCAAACATTTAAGGTTGATTTTATACACAATAGAATTTTTCGATATAGGCATAACCATATCGGGTGTAGATGCTCTAGAAATATCTCTAGAAATTACTTATGTCCTACGAATATATTTCAGACACTGCTGTAAAAGTTTCTGTCATGCTGACAATTGATGATCTGTAAATGTATTCGTGTTTTCTGTCGTTGCGTAGCAATTCAAATGTTCACGTGCAGTTAGTGGCGATGTTTGTGGTGGCACAACTTGTGAGAGAAGAGTACTCTAGAAGAAATTTGTGAGACCCTTTAAGAAATCAATTGACTTACACTGGGACATTAATACAGTGCGTAAATATAAAACTTGTTTTTTTTTAAGTTACAAAGTTTGATCTGTCTTATTTATATTTATATTGATTACTATTAAATAATAAATTTGGTTCATACTGTCAGATTATTTGGTTTGTACCTGAGGTTCGTCAAATTCACATAGGAGCATACTTAGCTTTATCGGTCAAGCATTTCGTTGCCATTAGGGGCCCCGACGCGGGCTTTGTGCGGTTTACTTAAACATGAGGGAGATTACTATCATGAGATGTGCGGGTTGAACTTGTTAGCCAATTTCCGCCCTCTAACATGAACCATCGCTGAGAATTTTAAGAAATATTTTTACTTGAGTAGGTTGTCAGCCTGTTGCAAAACCCCTTATCCTGGACGACCAGGGTGTTCTTCCCTCAGACAGGTTGGCTACCATGACTAACGAGTCCTGTTTTCCTGTCATGCCCTTACCGGGCGCTACCCACCGGCCCCGTGGGACCTGGAGGCAGGGTCGCCACTCCCTGCAGTTGGGCTGTCCCTTGTAAGAGTTCCAACTTGCTGTCTTGTTATATTTGTTCATTATTATTCATTGTTACTAACGAAGTGGTTTCACCCAATATTGCAGGAAATATGTCACGCGATTTACAATAAATATTGTACGATTTTACTTATATATAACGGAAATGAAGTACCTCAGGCGGTACAATCTCGGACTACTGCTTGAAGGGCCGGGTTTCATTCCCGTCAGTGTAAGAATTTTCTCTTACACACAGCGTCCTGATGGACTTTGGCGTCCATCCAACCTCCTATCATAGGGGTACCGTGGGCTCTTTCGCCGGGGGTGTGTAGCTGACCACTCATCTCCATCCACTGTCGAGGTCAAGAAATGTGGAGCTGTAACTCCATACCCCCCTATGCCTTCATGGTATTGTGCTTAACTAAGTATAGAGACTTCATCTTTCTGACATAAATACGGTNCAACTTGCTGTCTTGTTATATTTGTCCATTAGCATTCATTGTTACTAACGAAGTGGCTTCACTCAATATTGCAGGAAATATGTCACGTGATTTACAATAAATATTGTACGATTTTACTTATATATAACGGAAATGAAGTACCTCAGGCGGTACAATCTCGGACTACTGCTTGAAGGGCCGGGTTTCATTCCCGTCAGTGTAAGAATTTTCTCTTACACACAGCGTCCTGATGGACTTTGGCGTCCATCCAACCTCCTATCATAGGGGTACCGTGGGCTCTTTCGCCGGGGGTGTGTAGCTGACCACTCATCTCCATCCACTGTCGAGGTCAAGAAATGTGGAGCTGTAACTCCATACCCCCTACGCCTTCATGGTATTGTGCTTAACTAAGTACAGAGACTTCATCTTTCTGACATAAATACGGTAAATAATTGTTTATTTTCACATTATATCACGGACTATTGTGTCCGTGAACCAAGGTCATATCTTGTCCCTCGTCACGTAATGGCTTCGTGGAAAACGAGCTGAATTAACCTAATTGCTACGTTAGTATCGCCCTCAGGACGTGCGCTGTTCCCAGAAGGGTCATCTTCTGCAGCTCTGCGCTGGGCTGTTTACTGTGAATTTCTACGAAGATATAATGCAGGAACTATTTTAAGAGGCTACCAGTGGCGCCTATGACTACTAGTGGCAGCGTCCCTGTCACTTGCCTCATGCTCCGTACTGCGTATTTATCATTATTAAGCTCCAGTCCTTTCTCAGTATTCTTCAGAAGAAAATAAACTAGGAAATATTAGGCTCCATATATCCGTTAAATTGATTAGGGATTCGTCCACTTTTACTGCAAGCATAAATGCTCGATACAGCCCTTCAGTCCTGCTTCTCAACGCTTCTAATAAAGTTTGCAGCTCCTTGAGGTCTTCAAAAATAAAACACTTTCCCTGAAGGACACATCTTCTTTATGTAATCATGTTTAGTTTACTGTCATGTTTCCTTTATCTTTCTCTCTTCCTATTTTTTTTGTATTTGTTTATTTAGTACGTATTTACGTGTTTACAAATTTTAGATGCTGGCGGGGATTAATTAATGATCTGAATTGTTATCAAACTCTTAGCTATAGCTACTAAAATTATTGCAAGATAGGCATGAGGCACTTAAATCACTGAGATTTTTAGTGTTTATGAATAGTATTTCAGTTGTAAGTTCACTGGTGCTTATTAATTAAGCACTATGCTATGAATACATATGAAGGTGTGGAAGTATAGCTCCACCAATTTTGACCTCGGCACTAGATGGAGGTGCCATAGCATTATTATTATTATTAATATTATTGTTGTTGTTATGAGCCGGTATAGCTCAGTCAGTATAGGGACTGGGAACGGGCTCCATAACTGAGGGGTCGGAGTTCAAGTCCCGGTATGGTCAAGCATTTTCTCTTCTCCACGTCGTCCAGGCCGGCTCTGGGGTTCGCCCAACCTCCTATCTAATGAGTACCAGGGGCTCTTTCCCCGGGAGTAAAGCGGCCGGGGCGTGAAGATGAGCACTCACCTCCAACTACTGCCGAGGTCAAGAAAATCTGGATCTATACATCCACTCCCCCATACGCCTTCATGGCGTGGTGCTGTTAGTTAAGCACAGGGACAACTTTACCTTTATCTTATATTATTATTATTATTATTGCTAACGCACAAATTGATAAAAATAGTCGTTTATCGCAGTTTTACTCTGAGCGCTGCTTTTCGGGGCAGTTGCATTACATCTGAAAGCGAAATTGCAAGTGCAATTAGCTTAGTGATTTGTTACGGTTCGTCAGAGCTCAACAGCTGGCGCACACCTTCCGAGCCCAAGAGCCATGCGAACGGGCAAATCGTGCCCGAAATGGCATTAGCCACTGAAGTCATGGCCACTTCATAATACGAACCTGTAATAACGCAATTATGAGTATACTCTACTCCCCCCTCCCTCATAAAATACTTATCAGGTTATTAAACAGTGGTCCGCAGTCCAGCGTCGATATTCCTGTCAGAACGTAGATTTAATTTAGTAAAGTAAAACTATCCCTGTAACAGGCCGTAGAAGCCCATAGGATTGTGAGACGTCGAGGCTCCCACATTTTCTAGACAATCGGCTCACAATTAGCGGTGAGGTCGTAATCTTCACCCTCTGGCAGGAAGATTCCTGGTACTCATTTCTGTCAGAGGCTGAGTCGACCTTAGGGCCACAGTGCGGCCGGAAGGATTAGGTCAATTGAAAAAAGGTTCCATTTCAGGGCGGGTTAATTTACGACGCTGTCAGAGTCTAGAACTTTTACCGTACAGCGTGATAATAGACGAATAATGTACTGGAAAAGATTTGGAAGGAAGCGGTCGCGGCCTATCTAAGTCACTACAGGAATTTGCGTGGAGGGGGCTGAGTAAATTTACCATAATCATAAATTGAGATAGCAGGTATCTCGGATGAGAATCGAACCGAGTGCTTCCCGAATACGAGGCAAAGTGTTGTCGTTATACCATAGGATAAGAGTGGCTATGATAAAGAATTGGGCATGTAGCACGGATGGGAATGATGACACTACGTATAAAGCTTTTATTAGGATGCCTAAATAAGAAAGCCACGTGGAAAACCTATATATATATAAGAGGATGATATTAAAACTGTTTTGAAAAATACGGTGAGAAGTTACGTACTGGATTCATCTGGCTCAGGATATAGGCAAGAAGCTGATTCATGTGAACATCGAAATAAACTTTAATACTCAATAAAGTGAGGAAATTTCTTTACTAGATGTGTGACTATCAGCTTCTAAAATAGAAATCTGTTGCATCCTGTTAGTTATTTCGTTTGTCATTTATTTTGATTAACTGCAGAATGAGACGTGAGTCTGTTAGTGGCTGTGTTAACTGTTTTGTTAGTCCTCCAGTCACGCACTACGATCGCCAGTTGCTTAGGCAACCCGGTTAATTTGCGAAACGCAGGAGTAGGAGGCCCGTGGCCGCTTGAATTTACTGCTGCTTGAAGTTTTGTAGACGTTCTTACGAAAATAATTATTATCCTTCTGAAATACGCCCCTAAATTTGTTCATTACAGTCTTCATGGTTGAATTTAATTGAAAACCGGAGGGACTCCACGCTCAACATGTGTAGGTAATTAACGTTTATTCCATGATTAAGCTGTCTTCTGCTCTGTATGCAGTGCTCACACAGCACTGAGATGTATTGGAATGCCCACAACATGTTCCTAATGACAACATAATTATAAAATAGCTGTCATTCCGTATATCGACTGGGCTACCAGCTGATGGACCGAGGAATCGAAGTTCGATTCTCGACAGGGGTTCGAGATTTTTCTCTTCACCATAACATCAAGATTTTCCAGTTGATTTAATCCTTCCATCCGCATTACGGCCCTGGGATCGACTCAGCCTCTAACAGAAATGAGTACCAGGAATCTTCTTAGGGGTAAAGGGCAGTTGGGGCGTAAAGCTGATAACCTTACCGCCATCTGTGAGCCGATTGTCTAGAAAATGTTGTGGCATCGACGTCTCACAAACCTTTAGGCCTCCACGGAGTTTTACGAGGATAGCTTTACAATTTTTACCTTCCTTTACTAAATCTTTGAGAATATAAAGGGCTGAGTAAGAAGAATATTTATTGTAGGCCAAGGTAAGACAATAAGTCACTCACTCACTCATGGAGCTGAGCCCTTCTTGAGAAGCCGCCAGTTGTGTAGCTACTCAAGAACTTTCCAGCATTTTATAGAACCCGAAGGTTCATAAACGTGTTCACAAGAGCCCTCCACTGGTCCCTATCCTGAGCCAGATCAATCCAGTCACACCATCCCAACCTATCTCTCTAAGATCCAGTTTCATATTGTCTACACACCTACGCCTTGGCCTTCCAGTGGCCTCTTTCCTTCTGGTTTTTCCACCAATATGCATTCCTTTTCTCCTCCATTCATGCTACATGCCCTACAGATCTCATCCTCCTTGACTTGATCATTCCAATTAGGCTTGGAGAAGTGTACAAGTTATGAAGGTAAAGCAGTGAGTTGTTTCCATTATTTCATAGGACATTAGTATGTAATATTACCCATCCCAATTAGAAGGCACTCCCCAGATGTTGCAGAAGCAATTCGACGAGATAGAGTTCTTGTCTCGTAATTAGATATTAATGGCGCAGGGATCAATAGTTCGACCTATTGTGAACCTTTCCTTCATGTGTGCGGTTCATCATGAGTCCAAAGCGGTTGTCCTTGTGGCCACGATACAAATGGCATGGTCACGTGGTCACGACCTCGGCTTCTTCAGAACCCAGCCGGATCCTCTTCTGCGATTTGTTGTCCAGATTGTGAAATGAATCGTCATGCGGGTTTGAGCACAACATCCCATTCCTCATCAACTTCTGTGCTTACGGGAGATGAATCTGACGTTGCGTGGCAAATGACAAAGAAAAAACTAGTAGTAATTGCCAAATATCTCGGCTCTTACCTCACGTACTCTCAAATTATATAGTACCCCATCAGAATGTCTGCCCCATGGAACCGATGGTTGTTTACAGAAAAACTTTGTAACGTATATGACTGTAGGGAGCCTGGATGTCTCAGTCGGTATAGCGACTACAGTATGAGCTAGTCAACAGAGGAATCATGGTTCGATTACCGGCAGGGACAGTAAGTTGATTTCATATGCCTCTTTTTATCTTTTTAAATAAGGGAAACAGGCTAAAAATGAAAATATAATAGCAGAATTGAATATTTTTTCTCTTCATGAAAGAAATATTACGGAATGGAGAACAAAATGGAACAAATTTTAGAAAAAAATGAATAAACCTAGCATTTCATTAGAAGCTTTTAAAAATATCCCAGGTGGAAGGAGAAATTTTGAACGAAGCAGGACATAACTGAGGGAGGCATAATATTACAAGAGATCGGAACAGGCGACAGCCTAAACCGGGAGCAAAAGGAGAGAGAGAAGACAACATGTCGAGTAGTCCGTTAGCTACAGACGATGTGGTTCTTTCTAGAATATAAATCATGCAACATGTCATCAGACAAACCGCGCTTTGCAGGAAAGTAACCCGACTTCTTCGTGCCTCCACACACATCCACACTGCAGTAATGTCATCAGGGCAAAACAGAGACAGGGCCATTAATGGACCTACGAATTGTCTTCAGAACTACTTGCACAAGCGGAGAAGAGCTGATACTGGGCAGTCCGCCTCTTGGTTTAGAATGGCTTTATTATTTCTGCAGAATTCTTCATTTCACCCGGAATTCGAAATCTGCTATCTTTATATTGTTTAAGATTTGAAAATAACAAAGACGTAATTTCACTTTACGTGAAAGATTGTAGAGTAAGTGACTAACATTTACTTTTTCCAAGACGCTGACATATTAGTTTCATTGTTGTAAGAAATATTAGCCTTTTAATCAAAAAGCATAGAATACTACTATTTTTAGGGCCTGACGCCATATATTCAGGAGATTTCGGAGTAATTTACTGCCTCAACATCTAAAGTAATCGTTCTTTTATCCAAATTTGGAGCCAGTAGGTTCCTCCGCAAGGTCAGTACCTTTCTGCCGGATTACAAAGCGTAACGTCCTAGAAAACAATAATCATAATATAAAGACACAGCTATCCCTGTAACAGGCCGTGGAGGCACATAGGGTTGTGAGACATCTCGACATTCAGCTCACAGATGGCGGTGAGGTTGTCAGCCTTACGCGTCGGCCGCCCTTTACCCCCAGGAAAATTGCTGGTACTCATTTCTCTTAGAGGCTAAGTCGACCCCACGGCCATAGTGCGGCTGGAGGGATTGGGTAAATTGAAAAATCCAATAATCTCATCGGAACTCAAACCCACGACCTTGAGGCTTGTAGCAAAGTGCCTCAACCAACTACGCTACCGCGTGCACCCGTTTATGTATATAGCAAAATTAATCGCATATTAATAACAGAGTAAAAAGAAATATTTCGAATTCGCAATAAAGGGAAGAGACATATCAGTAGGGGTAGTATAGTGAAGGGTATAAAGGAACCATCCAAGGGGCAGGGGTTTAGAAATGCGATCTAAGAGGAACTGAAAATGGCTGACGATTCGAACCGATTCTACTGTGAATTTATAGAGAAACTGTCATAAATACGTGATCACTTGAAAGAAACAATCAAACTTGCATAGTTAAGTGTTACAATGCTACATTGTCAGCAGTTTCTTTGAAAAGAGATTTAGAAATCCGTGTTACATGGCTGTGCTCCCGCGACTGAGTATGGCCAGGTTTTGCAATTTAACGTTCACTTGTTTCAAAAGCCCACAGGCACCCAGGAGAAACAAAGAAGAATCGTTTCTCTTCGGCATGTTCCCGCATCAATTAGGGCCCCATTGTGGTTAAACTGAGTGTCATGTTTGTCTCCTTTCTCTGGGTGCGTTCTGAGTTAAGTCCAGAGGAAGAAACCTACATGTAAATTGCTACGCTATTTATAACTTTTAATTGGTCTATCTAAATTTAATGGAACACATTAATTACCCAGAATGAGTGCACGTTATTCTTTTTAAATATCTCCTTCCTGCTAAGTAAAATAGCAAAGTAAAGCTGTCCCTGTAACAGGCCGTGGAGGCCCATAGGGTTGTGAGATGTCGAGGTTCCCACGTTTTCTAGACAATCGGCTCAAAGATGGCGGGTGCCCCTTCCTACTTGCTATCATAAACCTTCAGGTATCACAGTTTTGCAATCTCATATCACTCTTAAATTCTGCGAGCAGATTTAGATTATGTTTTTAGTTGATGGGCACAAGGTAGGCAATGTAAGATTTGGGTATTTCACGGCGGTGACTATGAAGAATGCCGTCTTCTGGGATGTGGCGCCGTGAAGATCTAGTGTAAGCTGACGTTTCGGAGGAACGTATCGCCTTCATCTTCAGGGTAGAAAGATCCGCGAGCGAGGATCCAGCGTGAGCTGGTACATAGAATATAGCCACTTTACGGCTGAGAATATAAGAATTAACACTCGTAAAATGATAAGAAATATCCAAACAAGATCATCTAACATAATTTAATAATTAATCGTGTAACTAAGAGCACCTGAAGATGGCCCTTTAAGGTTCGAAACATGTAGCGTGGTTTAAATTAATAAACATTTGTTGCGTTGACGGCTTAATTAGTAAAATTAATATTATTATTTGTATTTAAGCAACAGGATGCAAACAATAAAAAATTGCCAATTAAGCTTATGTCGCTATGTGAAAGTCCATAGTCCATCCAACAGAGGGACGGCAGTGTGGCAACATGAACCTTTCACAGAGAGAGCTTGTCACTCACTGATTTGTAGGAATCGTGTTGATTGTCGACATTTCTGCGTTTAGCGCATGCGCACATCTGGAACACAGCTGTCTGATAAAGTAATTAAAACGATGACATGATTGTAGTAATTGCAAGAGATGTTCAGATCTCTTAAAGACTTTCATCTCTGGAATATCCTCTCAGACGGATATCCTCTTTCGAGAGTCTCGATTAAAGTCGTAACTGAAAATATGGAGTACATTCACCGGAAACAAGTGTTTGGTAGTCACCTTCATGCATAAAAAAACCATAAGACATTTATGTTGATTGAAACGTTACTTATTTTATGACAATATTTTAAATACATAAGTTTCATAGTTGTAACACTACAGTGAAACCGAACACCATGGTAACGGGGCCCCAAGTGGGCCCACTGTAGCAGGCATTGAGGAAGGACTATTCTGGAACATTGGTGAAACTGCCGAATCGTTTGAAAAGACGCCTGCTCCATGGCTACTGGCTCACTCGATATGGCACAAACTACCGAAGAACACAGCCCCGATTCCAGACAGATACAATGGATTTCTCTCTTCCCCATAGCTTTCAGACTGGAGAAAATCCAGCCTCGCTAACCAGTGAGTGCCGGGGGCTCTTTTCCGAGAGATAAAGGCTACAATAATGTGGACACCTTCGCTCTCGTTCTTGGTTCGAAATCCCGTCTCGCTGTTGCTGTAAAACGGAGGAGCCTTTCCCCCAGGAATTGGCGCGCAGCCGGCGCAGCGGTACCTCAGGCGTTCTCGGAACCTTCTTCAATTTGATGATCTCAGCTGTGGAATTCCGTGTGCCTAGCGGCCTTGACCCAGTGCCTGACACCAGTCGCTTTCACTCCCAGCTCTCGACGGCTCACCTTTCCTTCTGTCGAGTGCATTGCGACATTTGCTTAGGCTACTTCGCCATTTCGAACTGTCTTCCTCCTCCTCCCTTCTCACCCTATTTCTCTTCTTCTTCCTCGTCCTCTCTCTCCCTTATTTTAATTTTTTCTCCTATTCTACTTCTTCATCTTCTCTCTTCCCCTCCAATCTTCTTCTTCTTTCTCCCTTTCCACCCCTTCTCCTGGTCTTTATCTTCCATACTCCTCCGTTTCGTCTCTTCTTTCTCCTCTCCGTTTTCCTTCTACTTCTCTCCCTCTTCTTATCATATTTCTTCACCTCTTCTCCTTACTCATCTCTCTTTCTTTTCTCCCTCCTTCTCTCCCTCTTCTTCTTTCCTAATCATCCTCCAATCTTCCTCTTCCTTCCCTCTTTCCACCCCTCCTCGTCTCTACCTTCCATGCTCCTCCGTTTCGTCTCTTCTTTCTGCTCTCCGTTTTGCTTCCCTTTCTCATGTTCAGAACGGAAGCCTCTGGCGGCTAGGTACCGCAGCCAGCTGACTATCAGTTGGGGGGATGTTGCAAGCCATTTCGCCCTGTCCGTTTTGTCAGACCTAGCAGACACTTATTATTATATAGAGAGTGTTAAAGTAACGAGGGGCCATCAAATTGCGATCTAGGAACGCCGTCATGATGCGAACCGGGTCGCGCCATCGAAAGCGAACGGACGCAGTTAAAGGCTGAGAGATGAGCAAGGTCTTGTGGTTGCGTACTCCATCTTGCCCAAGTAAGCACGCCCAGTGAAGGTGACGACCCTAGCTCCTCCGTGCATCAGCAGTACAGAGCCCTCCGGCTTGCGAAACGCGAGCCAGGAGAACAAGCGAACAGAAGTTACCAACAAAATTCTCATCAAACTTATCTTACTAGTGTATCTGCATCATGCTTGCTACTGACGTGTGGCTGGCTGGGTGAATTGATGAATTACTAGCAGAATGAATAGCCGCTGAATTGATTAATGAGTCACTGGCAACATAGCCGAATTAACAAGTAAACAAATCACTGGATGAATGACCCATGAATTAATATTTGGCTAAATGAATGAATGGAGGGAGGAAACAATCACTGGCTGAGTGAGTGATTGCTGACTTCATGAATGAATGAATGATCTGTTGAGAGAAGTAAAAAAGGTAAAGGTATCCCTGTAACAGGCCGTGGAGGCCCATAGGGCTGTGAGACGTCGAGGCTCCCACATTTTCTAGATATTCGGCTCACAGATAGCGGTAAGGTTGTCAGCCTTACGTGCCGGCCGCCCTTTACCCCCCAGGAAGATTTCTGGTACTCATTTATGTTTGAGGCTGAGTCGATCCCAGGGTCATAGTGCGGCTGGAAGGATTAGGTAAACTGAAAAATCCAGTGACCTCATCAGTAATCGAAACCGTGACCTTCCGGCTTGTAGCATAGTTGCGTGAATAAATGAATCCCTGATTGATTAAATTAATGAGTTATTAGCTGAATGTAATGCAGAACAACGGCCCGGCTAAACGGAAAAGTGACAGTGCGAGAAGGTTTGACAGGAAGAAGTTTAGACAGTGTGAAGAAACTATGACTTAAGAGTTACATGGCTCAATGGATCCATGAATGGATGCTCCGAGCGGTTGGGGACACTGATCGTGTGCCGCGGCTCATTTCTCTCAATTCACGGGGATTTCTTTCAGGCGAAACAAGCGTCGGAACGCTGTGTCGTGACTTATTTCTAGAACTGAGGCGTAATGGCTGACAACCGCCATTTTTACACATTACATAAACGCCAAAAATTCTCTCTCTCTTGTATACACACATACACACACCTATCGTCTTGATATTGTGGCATGTAGACCCAGTGCTAGGCAACGGATCGTGAAAAGCAACAAAGGAAATGTGTTTTCTGTGCGGTCTGTTCCGAGATGTTACAAGCAGAACAATTTAGTGAGGAGTGAGTTGAGTTTGTTGGTGATTTAGTGAGTTAGAGAACTTCTGGGGCTCAGTCGCTGTGAACTGTTGCTGCTAGAAGCTGGTAGCTGAGGCACGGGGATAGTTCGGGAACCCAGAGGAAGGGGAAGGTCCGACGTTAGAAGTCGCTACCAAGCAACGGCTAGTGATGAATGTAACAGACTGAGAAGAACTAGTGTGTTCTCTAGTGATTTATGAATTGTATTAACGAGTTGCGTAAGTGTGCAATAAATCAGACTACCAATTCAAATCCCGTCTATAGTCAGTCACGTGTGTATATAGATGATCGTACGTCCACGCTTCGCGAATGATAATTTACAACAAAGCAAAGAATAAATGTACCTTATTCCTCCACCTCAGTCCGTGTAGCGACTGGTGGGCTGGAAGGCAAAGGAATTTGGGTTCGATTCCCGGGAGAGGCTAAAGATTTTTCTCATCTTCACGTCGTCCAGACCGGCTCTGGGCCTCATCCAACCTCCTACTCAATGGGTACCGCGGGTTCTGTCCTCGGAAATAAAGCGGTAGGAGCGTGAAGCTGACCACTCACCTCCATCGAGTGCCGAGGCGAAGAATGGTGGAGCTATACCTCCACTCTCTTTTATGTACGTCAACATGGCGTTCTGATTAATTTATTAGGCACAGAGAAAATGTTGCTTTTCTTTAGTTTATTTTAATTGCATTACTTCACTGCCTAAATATCTAAATTTTGCATGTAATTAGGTACCTATTTCACAAGTACAATAAATCGCTGTAAGTCGCGGTGCAAGGGCCGAGAAGGCCCACCCCTTATACATTCATACCTATTGCATAGTTTTAACAGAAATCCTTCTGTGTTTCTCCATCCATCCAGGAAGTTTTCTCTTCTTTAAAGTTTCAGTTATCATCATACAGAGTTATTCTAAATCATTTTCGGGGGTTCTGTGGCCTATTATTTTTCAAATCGAAAACAACAAAATAAAACTGCTTACAGAAGTTGTTTGCCATTCTGTAGTATTGGTTCTATATACAATAAGGCTGAGTTATATTTCCATTCCGTAAGCAATTTTATTTCATTGTTTTCTAATTGAAAATTATAGGCCACGGAAACCCCGACAATAATTTAGAATAACTCTGTATGATGATACTGATAAGTACGGTAATCATATCTCGGGGAAGGAATGTCAGTTCTGTGAGTCACATTATGACACAACCTTAAGTCTCAGTAGCTTTGAAGTTAAGTGAAGTGTAATTTAAAAAAAAAAATGTTTCGCAACGTAATAAAATCACGTGCTGAGCTAAAGGTTTGCGCGTGAGGGTCAAAAGTCATCAATTCTACACGAAAGAACTCATAAATATGAAAGAAAATAGAGCTCAACAACCACACACATCAATAGAGTGGTTATAACGTTAACACACAAGACAAATCCGCCGAGCAGTAGAATAAGTCCATAGATGCAGTTCAGTCGAACACGCGGGTCAGCCACACACGTTATACACAAAGATATTTTTGTGGTTGCAAGCATTAATTGCCTGGACTCGACCTGGGCCGGATTTAAGGGGGAAGCGACCAGGGCAAGTCTCCCCTGGGCCTCCACAAAATAGAAACAGACACTACTAATTTCATTGAGATATTTAAAGGTAAAGTTATCCCTGTAACAGGCCGTGGAGGCCCATAGGGTTGTGAGACGTCGAGGCTCCTACATTTTCTAGACAACAGGCTTACAGATGGCGGTGAGGTTGTCAGCCTTACGCGCCGGCCGCCCTTTACCCCCAGGAAGATTCCTGATACTCATTTCTGTTAGAGACTGAGTCGACCCCAGGGTCATAGTGCGGATGGAAGGATTAGGTAAATTGAAAAAATCCACCTCATCGGGAATCGAACCCGCGACCTTCCGGCTTGTAGCATAGTGCCTCAACCGACTACACTACAGCGTGTCCCATCTTCTCTAATATCACGAAAAGTTTGATTGTGTTTGCATTTATTACAAGAAAGAAGAACCGAAAAGAAGAATTGTCAACTTGTACTGGTTCCACCCTCGCGTACAGCACGTCTTTCTATAAAACTTACGGAAAGTTTTTCATTTTAAAAGTTCTGCACATCGTATAAATTTTTACAAGTTATTCACTACACATTTCGACCTATATTGTGGTCGTCTGGTGTTTAAAACTATAGTTGAGGAAACTGCGGTGCTTCTGTCATCGTGACTTCGGGTATGAGAAGAACTGTCATTAACTACATTTACTGTTACTGATAGAGGGCTCCACATTTTGATTGACCCGGGCCCCAAAAACTGTGAATTCAGTATCGTCCTTAAAAACGGTTCAGCCTCTAAAGAATTGTTTCTGATACTACAATCCTTTCAATTTTAATGCATGCAACTGCTTAGCTTTCTCGTCAGCCCAGTCCGAAACGTCTGTAAAATTCCACCACTTGAAAATAATATTTATAACTGCAAATTAAAGGTACTCTGTTAACTTCTTCTTGGTTATTGGCTTGGCTTTTATTGCTAGTGGGGTGGAACTAAGTCCCTTGTACTGCGGCCACTTCTGGCCTATTGTACCAGCCTCAGATGATAGGTGAGGGTGATTGTGGAGTAATTGGTGGAATGAAGATCGGCAGAGGAAACCGAAGTATTTGGAGAAAAACCTTCCCCAGCACCACTTTGTCCACCACAAAACCCACTTGATCAGACCCGGGATCGAACCCGGGCCGCAGCGGTGGGAATCCAGCGACTAACCGCTTGGGCTATGGCGCGGCCTATTGGCTTGGCTTACTTTCGACTCTGAATATGGAAGCAGTATCTTTCCCCGAAATGTTAGTAAATTTCTACCAGACTAAACGGTGTCATATTACAGAAAACGATACTCTTCATAATTTCAAATTGAAGATACTTTGTTTATTATTTCTGGATGCTGTCTTTTCTCATATTTTATCCTGAAGTTGGAGGCAATATTTTCTTCCGAGATTTAGTAATCGTCTCCCGAACTACGTGGTGTCACATTCCGGAAAATAGTACCTTTCATAATTGTAAAGAAAAATACTCAGCTTCTTTCTTGCCGGTTACTTGCTTGGCGCACTCTTGACTCTGTGGATGTAGGCTCTATTTTACTGTGAAACGTAGGTAAACTATCAGACAATACGGCGTCACATTCCAGAAGACTATGCGTATTTTTGTTTTCTTCTCTATGGCTGTACAGTCCTTCGGACCTTGGCCAATTTTTCAGTTTCTTAATTCTATACACAGTCAGTAGGAGTCCCTGGACGAGGGCTCAGCCCGTCGCAAGGCCGCTACCTACACACAGAGCAACACAAACACAGGATAAATGCAAACAGAGACAGAGATGCCTCGAATGCGATTCGAACCCACGATCCCAGTGTTCGAAAGACACGAAGACGGTTCGTGCCTTAAACCGCGCGGCAACTTTGATCGGCATTATAAATATGCAGAGTGAAATTTTTAAACATGTGTCAGATTTCACTGAATCTGATAGACGTGACCGGTCCTGCAAGCCATAACAGTCACTTTTCTGATCCCAAATGCCATCAATCAGTTAAGTGACGTTTAGTCTGCAACAGGAAATTAAATTGCAGCTAATGCTAAGATAGGGTGCAGTGACATCGGTTCTGCGCATGTGCAATGATACGAGAAAGGTCGAAATATGAAGATTAAGAGCCCAAATCAGGAACAAATTGTGCCTGCACGTAGGAGTGATCAGTCTCTGTCACCAGTTACATCATTAACCCGGGAAAACATTTACATATGTATGTTAATGGAACATAAGAAATTCTGATAAAGGAATTTTCCCCGAGATGGGGGGGGGTATGTGTGTGTGAAGAGGACGTGGGTCACGCTGTTACATCACGTTCTATAGGCCACTGTTGCTGTGAACTTTTGCGCAACTTTCACTCCGGCAAGTCACTCGTTTTTCTCACTGAAAATCAAAGGTCATCGGCTCATCTCGTCTCACTCTGCCACATCAGTTGCGTGCCACTTTGTTATTGGCAGTTCACGGCATTGTACAACACTGTACAACACTCCCAGTGTGTGGTGGCTTCTCTACAGCTCTCACCCCCATAAGTAAGTACACGGAGTTGAGTCCTTCTCGGGAAGCCGCCGGTCGGTCAGATGTTGAAGAAATTCCAAATATTTTATGTAATCTCAATGTTCTCTACCGTGTTCACAAGAGCCTTGCATTGGCCCTTATCCTGCGCCAGATGAATCCAGCCCATTTTTATCCTCCTAGAAGAATTACATTCTCTTTTCACTACATGTGAGTGTAAAAATGGTTTAAGAACTGTAATGTCAGAGCAATATATGGCCCAATCACTGAAATTGCTTATTTATGTTAAGGACATAATGCATTAAGGTGAAGCTATCCCTGTACCAGGCCGTGGAGGCCCATAGATTTGTGAGACGTCGAGGCTCCCACAGACAGTCGGCTCACAGACGGAGGTGAGGTTGTCAGTCTCGCGGCCTGGCCGCCCTTTACCCCCCAGGAATATTCCTGGTACTCATTTCTGTTAGAGGCCGAGTAGAACCCAGGGCCTTAGTGAGGCTGGAAGGATTAGGTAAATTGAAAAATCCAATGACCTCATCGGGAATTGAAAACGCGACCTTTCGGCTTATAGCATAGTGCCTCAACTAACTACGCTACCGCGTGGTCCGGAGAACACAGTGGCCGTGTATTTCGGGGAGAGGCCGACTGTGCGGAGGGACACACCTGTTCCACTTCCAGCCTCAAGGAGTAAGCCAAACAAGATGCCAGCAGAAGAAAATGCAAACTGAACTGTGGCGGTTATGTTCCTCCGAACTACATAGGAACCACGACTTTCTGTTCATCTGTAACGTTTTCAGAACTTGAAATCACAATCAGCGTATCAGACACTGAGAAACAGAAAGAACAGAAGTAGAGGGAGAAAGAGACGAAAGATGAAGAGGAGAAAAGGAGGAGAAATTTTGGAGAGGAGAAACAAATAATTGAGAAAGGGAGAAGGAGGAAAGAATGGAGCAATAATGACGGGGAAGAGGAGCTTCTTCCTGATGCCCTAGACCTGAAAGGGGCACACGGAATCCAAGAGAAGTGCATGTCACTCCATGAGACATCCTTGTGCCCATAAATTGGAAATAACCCACAGGCAAAGGCCCAGGCCCTGAGAATGATTTCCAGGACATCGGCGGAGAGGTTCTCTAAGGAAAATGCGTAATTCTGCATGCAGTAAGTGTCATGCGGTAGCGCAGTTCGTTGAGTCACTATGCTACTAGCCGGTAGGTCGCAGGTTCAATTTCCGATGAGGTCATTGGATTGGGGTTCACTCAGGCTCTGACAGAAATGAGTACCAGGAATCTTCCTGGGGGTAAATGGCAGCCGGCCGCCGCGTAAGGCTGACAACCTTACCGTCATCTGTGAGTCGATTATTTCGAAAATGTGGGAGCCTCGGCGTTTCACAAGCCTGTGGTCCTCCAAGGCCTGTTCCAGGGTTTCTCCTCTCTAATTTGTCGTATAGGCCTATAGACTTTCCTAACGAGTCCCTTTCTAGTTTGCGTCTCTAAATTACATTTATATGCATGGGTTTCGGAAACAGATGTACCGTCACTGCCGGAGTAAGGCCGCGCCATAGCTCAAGTGGTTAGTCGCTAGCTTCCCACCGCGGCGGCCCGAGTTCAAACCCGAGTCTAGTCATGTGGGATTTGTGGCGCTGGGGTAGGTTTCCTCCGAGTACTTCGGTTTCCCCTGCCAAACTTCATTCCACCAAATTCTCCATCATCATAATCACCCGGGGAAAGTACAATAGGCCAATCAGTGGCCGACGTGCCGAGTGGACCCAACTGGAATCCACCCCCCACTAAGCGAATTACTGCTGGAGTCAAGCAGCAGCCCATGTAGAGTGCCGGGCTGCTAGCGCTAATTGCCGTGCCTACACGCATTACAAACAGAAGTCATTAGCCTTGACCCATAGGAAGGCTAGACTGGACCACTCAAAATTCCAGCAGGAAAAATGTAAATTTGTCCCTGTACTTAACTATGGGCGAGTGGATGTATAGATCCACAATATCTTGACCTCGGCACTACTTGGAAGTGAGTGGTCAGCTCCACGCCCCGGCCGCTTTACCCCTGAGGAAAATACCCTCGGTACCCATTGGATAGGAGGCTGGGTGGGCCTCATAGCCGGTCTTGACGACGTGGAGAAGAGAAAATTCTTGACCCTACCGGGACTCGAACTCCGACTTCTCTGTTGTCCAGCCCGTAGCCAGTCGCTATAACGACTGCGCTATCACGGCTCTTAAATTCCAGTAGGATATTGATTAAAAATAGCTCAGGGAGATAGGTGTCTTCTCGTCTCGGAGACTTGGATTTAACCTCGGGTGAGTTCGTGTCATGATGAACCAAATGGAACTGGGGCAGCTTTTTTCTCCCCGAGTTTCTTCGGTTCTCGAACGCCAATCTCCATTTCATCTGTGCTCCACACTCACGTACCAGCACTGCGGGTGAGCCAGTGCTCACCAAACGCCAGTTTCTCACATTTTATGTCTTCTGCATTTGGAGCTTTACCTCTGAGCCGGTATCTGACTGATACAGAATGAGGTAGTTAATTATTTTCAAATAGATTTTTTTTTTAATTTCTTGAGGTGGGGTGAGACTGAGTCCATTTGGTACGTCGACCACTGATTGGCCTATTGTACCAGCCGCGGATGACAGATGATGAGTGTGGAGTAGTCGGCTGAATGAGAATTGGTAGGGGAAACCGAAGTACTAGGAGAAAACCTGCCCCAATGCCACTTTGTCCACCACAAATCCCACATGACCTGAACCGGACTCGAACACGGGCTGCCATGGTGGGAAGCTGGTGACTAACCGCTTGAGCTATGGCACTACCTGTTTTCAAATAAGTAACAAAACGGTAACGCAGATACAAGTACTACATCTGTCGTCTAATTAGGAAACCATTTCAGCTGTAACCCGGCGACGTTTCTCTGTCGTCAAAGTAGTTTAAAGTAAGAGAATTCGCCCAATTATGCCATCGAGTTATAGCAAAAACAGTTTGTATTTCGTTAACTTATAAGTTTCTATGTATTAACATTAATATATCAAAAGTTACGTATGAAAACAAAAGAGCTTTGCCCCGAGGGCGAGGTGACGCATGTCACGGAAGTTGCGTCATGTCTGTAGAAAAAGGTGTCATCAGATAAGCGGGTTACCACACGTTGCAATCAGACGCACCCGTATATATAATGTACTAGGTACATACTACACAGGTGCAGGAAGAGCCGTCTGCAAGACGATTCTTAAAATCGTGTTACCATGGCGACGCACTGATATGTTGACACGTTCCTGTCCTCTGAATGTCATATTGAGCAATTCTTGCGCAATTTGAAGACGCCGCTGTTACAATGAAAATAAAAATTAAAATAATATTTTGGTAAGTTGGGCTATTATTTTGAACAGCGTTATGAGAAGCCAAACACAAGAATGATCTCCAGTGGAAGGTAATTCTTATGCGGCTGAGGCAACCGAAGTGTTGTCTATAAGGAATTTATGGAACACCTTTCCTTTTGAATTCTTCGCACTGTACAGAGAAGATAGAATTGCTTGTAACGGAAAGGAATTTCGGACAGAATATATAAAGTTCACTAATTGTCAATAGATTTTCCGTCAAGTGCAACAATGTATATTTTGATCACTTAATTATCTCATCTGCCTTACATGTTTCGGTTCCAAGGAACCATCTTCAGAGGCACTTATAACAAACCATGAAAACACTGGCACAGCTCAACATTCACAATATGTAATTATTCGTGGAAACTATTACATATAACGGAGTGTAAAGCACAACACTTCCCAGTATCTTGAATGCAGGTATAGCACTTGCATCTAAAGGACCACCCTCAAAACCGAGTCGTCAACGTTAAAATTTAAAGTTAAAAAATTAAAAAACGTTCAAGTAAAATATTATTCAGGCTCCTTCTTGGTGAATCGTCCGCAGTACGCAACGCACACCGCGTAAGATACACCCGACCACAAGCCTACACAACTCTGTGCTGACGCCTCCCCCCATTGGGACGATTCACCAAGAAGGAGCCTGAATAATATTTTACTTGAACGTTTTTTAATTTTTTAACTTTAAATTTTAACGTTGACGACTCGGTTTTGAGGGTGGTCCTTTAGATGCAAGTGCTATACCTGCATTCAAGATACTGGGAAGTGTTGTGCTTTACACTCCGTTATATGTAATAGTTTCCACGAATAATTACATATTGTGAATGTTGAGCTGTGCCAGTGTTTTCATGGTTTGTTATAAGTGCCTCTGAAGATGGTTCCTTGGAACCGAAACATGTAAGGCAGATGAGATAATTAAGTGATCAAAATATACATTGTTGCACTTGACGGAAAATCTATTGACAATTAGTGATTGATAGTGTAACGGACCAAAATGAAACAATTCAAAATATAAAGTTCATTTTACTGTTGCCCAAATTTCCAGTCCTAAAATATCATCTCGTTAATGTTATATTATGGTAGTTTAAGTTTATAATACCCTAATTTTACCGACACTTCTATAAGGGAATGAATGGGAGTTAAATGTAACAAAGGATAAAAGCAGAATTACAGTTGTTGAAATGGAATTTGTGTGGCGAGCGGTGAAATATACTCGGATAGACCAGAAAGTAACTGAAAATATATTAAAAGAATCAAATACAGAAAACATACAGGAAAATAGTTCCGAAAAGGAATACAAATAAGTAACAGATTCTTTGAAAATGTGGCACAGTTTCAGACATTTTGGGACGATAGTAACAAACTAAAATTTGATTCTGGAGGAAATTAAGAGGAGACTGAACTCGGGTAATGCTTGCTACCATTCAGTCCAGAAACTTTTTTCTTTTCGTCTGCTGCCTAAAAACATAAAAACTAGAATAGACAAAACTATAATTTTACCTGTGGTTGTGTATGGCTGTGAAACTTCAACTCTGACTTTGTGGAACATGTGCTGAGGAGAATATTTGGGCCGAAGGGAGATGAAGTGACAGGAGGTTGGAGAAAACTGCATAATGAGGAGCTTCATAGCTTGTACTCTTCTCCAAGTATAATTAGAATGATCAAGTCAAGGAGGATGAGATAGGCAGGGCATGTAGCACGAATATGGAGAGGAGGAATGCATATGGGATATTGGTGGGAAAGCCTGAAGGAAGAAGACCACTGGGAAGACCAAGGAGTAAGTGGGCGGATAATATTAAAATAGATCTTGGAGAAATAGAATGAAATGATATGGACTGGATTGATCTGGCTCAGGATAGGGACCAGTGGAGAGCTCTTGTGAACATGGAAATGAACCTTCGGACTCCATAAAATGATGAGAAAATTCTTGAGTAGCTGCACAACTGGCGGCTTCTCAAAAGGGGTTCAGCTCCATGAAATTAGTTAGCTAACACAAAAAAAAATAGGTTTTGGGAAGAAATAATCTCTTTTGATTAAACTTGGACAGGATAGGAAACGAAAAAAAATGGGGCGAGATACAGGCACACATAGAACAAGTGATCTCATAAGCGTCCTAACCGAAATTATGGGGGATATACAGACAGCAAGGAGATCTCATAAGCCTGCTTCTGTTATTTGCAAGAAGGGAAAGAAGGCTGAACCCTCAGTTTGATCCAGCATGTGTACAGACTGCAAAGCATAGACTTCCGAAGCTGGTACAGGTAGAAACAGGAACTGGCGAAGACCTCCGAAGGGGATACTGGACGTACGGGCCGGAACGAGTCAGCTAGTACAGAGCAATGTAATTCATGGGCTCGAGCGCTGAAGCTACTGCAGTAAAAATTCTCTTCATAGTTTGAAATTTTAAATATGTGACGACTGGGATCAGCTCTTTGGGACGGAACTAATTTAGTAGGCGCTTCTCCCATCGTAACACCTGAAGAAGGAAACAACCCCATTTTCGGGGAAAACTGTGCTCAATTTGCAGTATCAAAACGATGGAGACAGTCCAGAAACCAAAAAACTTTATAAGCATCATCTGTGTTTAGGAAACATAGATGCGTTTTTGTACAGTTACCGCATACAGCCTAATACAATTTATTTATTTACCTGTGATGAAACAGAGTTTGCATGGGGAGAAGGGGAATGTATATAGGATTTTGATGAGACAGCCGGAATGAAAGAGACAACTAGAAAGACCTAGACGTAGGTGAGAGGAAAATGGATCTTAGAGAAAATGTATAGTTTGGCATGGACTGGATTCATCTTGCTTAGGATAGGGACCAGTATAAACACAGTAAAGATTTTTTCGGGTTTTATAAAATGTTGGAAAATTCTTGGGCAGTTGAGCGTCTGTTAGCTCAATCTATTTAACGACGCTGACGTCGTCTATTAGATGATAGTGAATAATGAATTGAGGAGGATGTGGAAGGAAGCGTTCATTGCCTAATTTGAGATAACCTCCCGGAATTTTTCTTGAGGAACTGAGGAAACCCATGAAAATATTCAGCCAGGATAGTCGATATCCAGGACAAGACTCGAACCGACGGCCTCCGCAGTGTAAGTAAGAAAAGTTACTACTTGAGCCAACTTGTTTAGTAGCTGCGATGTAAGCAAACAAAATGGAGATATCAAGACACTATGATATCAGTCATATGAAGACAAAGCTGAATTTCAAATCATGGCTGTCCAGCCGTCCATGTTTCGTGTGCCCGTTAGCATATGCACCCATTCTACAAAGTATGTGTTAATACTCTACTTGTCTTTCGATAGGATGGCGAATCTTGTGCAACAAATCTTTACACTTACACGCGCACTAGGAATTTCAGTATTCCCTAGTCGTATCCTGGTAACGGCATTAAAACAGTCTCTCTGTTACTAATTCTTTTAATCACACACTAAGCCTTCATAGGCTGACTTCTAATTCTTTTTCAGCTACTGCCTTCCCGTGGCTATCTCCTGCCGACAGCTGACTTAATTCTCCGTCCCGTTATACAACTGACTCCCTGTACCCTACTGTACTCCTACAGCTCCTAGATTCGGAATTCGACCCTCTTATACAGTCGCAGCACGGACCATGCAGCACGGAAAACACCTGCCTGCCTCTATTGTTGCGTTGCATAGCAACGGAAACATTCTTTGCCGCAGGAATGTGTTTAGCGACCTGTTGCCTAGCAGTGGGTCGATACGTCCCAATATAAAAGTGGATCTTAGACAAATAGGATAGGGCGGTATGGATTGGATTTATCTGACTTAGGTTAGGGACCAGTGGCGGGCTCAACACTATAATGAACCTTTGGATTCCATAAAATATTGCGAAAATTCTTGAGTAGCTAAGCTACTAGCGGCTTCTCAATAAGGACTCAGCTCCATATAGTTAGTTAGCTAATTAATTAGTTAGTTGGTACACTGGAAGGTCTATATTTGCGCAATGCCAACCGCGGGTAGGTACTTAAGGCACATTGGTTTGAAGCTGGGCAACTCTCTCTGTCTACTGCTGTACAGTTCTTTGGACCCTTGGCAGCTTTTTCAGTTTCTTAATCTACACACAGTCGCTAGGACACATTGGATGGGCGATCAGCCAGTCGCAAGGCCGCTACGTACACACAGAACAACACAAACAGAATAAACGCACACAGACATCTATGCCTCGAGTGGGATTCGAACCCACGATCCCAGTGTTTAAGCGGGCGAAGAAGGTTCACGCCTCAGACCGCACGGCCCCTGTGATCGGGGCTGGGCAGCACTGTGCTATGGGATTGTTGCTCTCCTAACCGAGGGCGCACTAATTGTGGCAGCAGACTCGTCAAATGTAATCCATTAATATTCACTCTGTAACGCAATTACACATGACTTTTGCAATGAGAGTGCACTTATAAGTGCCACGCCAACACATTTTGTAATATTCTAGTGTGAAGGGTAATTTTCGGGTCAGAGGTGAGGTGAGGATTTCAGGCGTTATGTAAAGTCAGTCAGTCAGTTAGTCGGCTTGAACTTTCGGAACGAATGTTTATCTGTCACGACTGCAGCAGGTAGCAGGCATCGTTACGTCACGAAATGATTCATCTCTCGAGAGCGATTTCCTGACAGCGATTACCTGCAGATTTATTGTATAATTCCCGATCGAGAGGGGGTGATATTGTTTAATATTACAAAGAAATGAATAGGGTACATTTACCCAATCTCGTGACACTCCCTATTTCGTGGTATGTCACTCTGAATTCTGTACATAATGGAGCCAGTTGTGGAGAGGTTAGAAACAGTGGAACACATATATAATTTGTAATATAAAGTTCTCATACCGGCAGCTATGAAGACTGATAACTTATTTCACGCGTGATTCGGTCCATGTACGCAACAATTTAAATATCCTTCGTGTCGGCTGGAGTGTCCAAGTAAAAAAGTGAGAGGAGATTGCACGTAAGAAGCGCTAGCAAGCAGCAACAGGATGTTTCTAAATCGCAGACACCATCCGCTTATAAGGGATACAATTAAATGAAATTTGTTGTAGTTAATACAGCTCGAAAATTACACTAACAATTTATGTAGCTCTTTGTTATCCTTGGCCGACCAGGGTGGCCGCGCTGTCTAAGGCCATGAAATATCTTCGTCCTCTCGAACACTGGGGTAATGGGTTCGAATACGACTCGAGGCATTGCGGTATATCTGAGTTTAGTCTGTTTTTTTTTGTCCTGTGTAGGTAGGGGACTGGTGAGGGGCTGATCCCCTGTCTAAGGGGTCCTACCGATTAAGGAACTGAAAGAAATGACCAAGGTCATTAGTAGTAGAAGCATCCTTTGGCTGTGGGCTCATAATTTAACTGTCTTGTAAATAAAAACGCCTTAAAAGTACTAACTTCTGTAATATGAAGACGTTTCGGAAGAAATTATTACCTCAATCTTCAGGATTTAAGAGTAAGGAAGATAAGGAAATAGTAAGGAGTAAACGGCAAGAGTGGTATACTCGTATTGTTACCAACGTCTAGGAGGCACCTGCTGGCTCCAACTTCCTATCCTGAAGACAAAACCAGAAATTCCCTCCGAAATTTGGATAAAGCTGGACCTGTCTACACTGCACCACATTCTTATTTCGTTTATTTGGTCTCGCGCATCGACTTAATTCTTAACATAAAAACGACGTTTTCGGTCTGGATTATGATACCCAGAGTAGGAGATCAGCTCTCTCTAGGAGCACAACAGAAAAGAAATCCCTACATATCTTCTCCACCTGAAGACGGAAATATAATTCACTTTCGAAAACTTATGGATCTTCTATACATAACTATGACGCAAGAAAAACTCCCGAAACGTCGTGCAACACCATCGTTAAATAACATGGAACTAAAAATAATTTCGCGCTTCTGAGCTGTGACGCTGTGTATTCTAGTAGATCTTCATCTTCATGAAGATAAATACGAACTGTTTCTCTGAGATGTCGGTAACTGTTTACCAGGCTTCACGGAGCCTCATCTCAGAAGCATGCAATCTTCCCAGTCATATGAGAACCTTATATTTAATTATACATACGACAGGATAAGAACAATAACAGTAACAATAATAATAATGTATTATTGAGTTTATTAAACATATTTTGTGAGAGACTGTACATCATTTGACATGTGGTTGTTAAGATCTACAGTCTTTTTTCATGTGTATTTTTCTTTTTTTCATTTCCTGTACCATCAGCTAAAAGCCAATGTTATTAGTCATGATTGGTTAATTATGGTAATGAAGGGGAACAAATAGCAAGGGGGGGGGTGGAGGGGAAATTTAAAATGTCTAAGACTTCTATCTTCCGTAATACTTTCTTCAACGAAAAAGAAAATTCATTAAATCCATATTGTGACGCGCTACAATGTTTAAATCTCCTTCAAACGATCCTGAAATAGGAAATACATTTCAAAGGCACTTTAATATTGACCCAGAGAACTTAAAAGCTGAAATTTCTCGGTATATAATCTGTCAAATGCCTGGTCATAGAGGAGGCCTCCAAACGCAAAAACAGATGTGATAGTGTGCTGCTTGGCTACGGTTACCGCGCGTCTCAGGAGAAAGATTTTTTTTTCTTGGCACTACAGCCCCAGTGGGCCTGGGCCTACCTCCATGAACTTCTCCGTTCACTTCGGTTTTTCTAGATCTTACACATTCGGTAGGACTCCTTGGGAGGGTGATCAGCTCGTCGCAAGGCCTCTACCTGTACACAAACACAGAAAAACGCACACACACAAACTAAGCATCCATGCCCTGAGTGGGATTCGAACCCACGATCCCGGTTTTCTAAGCGAGCGAAGACAGTACACACCTTAGACCGCTCGGCTACCGTGAACGGCTCAGGGGAAAGATTACTGTATCTATTTTACGTCATAAAAATGGAGACAGTTCTTCCGAAACGTCTGTTAAGTTTACTCATCTACAGGATGTCAAATCCCGGAAGACAGTAATATTCACGAAGAATGCTGTCTTCTGGGATGTGACGCTGTTTGGTCCTTGTGTGAACCGACGTTTCGAAAAAACGTATCACCTCCATCTTCAGGTAGAAAAATCCTCGAGCGAGGAACCAGTGTGAGCAGGTGGCTGCAGCCATTCTTCATAGTCACAGCCGTGAAAACGTCAAATCTTACACAGGAATGTTCACAAGCACCGACGAGAGCGCTTCGGATTTCCACGGAGTAGCTATTCTGCACAATATCCACAGATACATACTAAATCTGAGAACAAAGAATGTTCCTCCCTTTAGCCTGAAAACTGAGAGAGTATGTTGCTTTCGAAACGTCGCCAATATCTGTCTGATAGTATGGTGCAGTATCCCAGAAGATAGTAATATTAAGTGAAAATTTATTCTAAATTTATTCACATACAATATTACCAGCGAGAATTATATATAAATGGTAAAGCTATATCCCTGTAACAGGCCGTGGAGGCCCATTGGGCTTGAGACGTCGAGGCTCCCACATTTTCTACACTATCGGCTCAGAGGTGGTGGTAAGGCTGTCACCCTTACGTGCTGACCGCCCTTTAACCCCTGGAAGATTCCTGGTACTCATTTCCGTTAGGAGTCGACCCCAGGGCCATAGTGAGTCTGGAAGGATTAGGTCAATTGAGAAAATTCAATGACCTCATCTGGAATCGAACCCGCGACCTTCCGGGTTGTAGCGTAGTGCCTCAGCCAACTACGCTACGCGTGCCCCCGTGTATACTGATGGACGTACTCGCAATTTGTGAAGACACGGCTCATTTCCCATTCTCTTTGAATTTGATTCGAATTTATTTTTAATTATCTTTGTCAATTCTTATTTTTAACGACTGATCAAGGGCTGGACGGCCGAAGGGTCGGAGTTTGAGTCCCGGTAAGAGCAAGTTATTCTTTTCTCCACGTCGTCCAGGGCCCCACTCAGCCTTCTATCCAATGGTACCGGGCTGAGGGGCTGAGGAATTAGACTGACCACTCAGCTTGATCTAGTGCCGAGGTCAAGAATACGTGGATCTATACATTCACTCCCCCCATACGTTTTCATGGCGTACTGCTTAATTAGTTAAGCACAGGGGCAAATTTACCAGTGCTTATTTGAATGAGATTCAGTGATATCAGAATGAAGCTGCTAGAAAATTTGACGGATGTGTGATGATAAGCGAAGAATATTGAAGATTTATTTCCATATACTTCTGTTATTATACTAACGAAAATTAATCGTTTTTCGGTCAATTTACCACTTAAAAGAGCATTCCTTTTCTAACTACACAATCGTGCTGCAACCATACACTGTCCTTCGAGTCAACCTTGATTGATTGCACATTCGAAGTCTTGGCGATGACGTCACATTCAATAGATGAAAGTCTGACCGTTGGTGGTCGAATTGGTTTCCAGGTCTCAAAGCTGATTTTGGCGAAATCCCAACTCTTAAAGAAGTAAATTGCTGTGCGATTTGGTGTCACTACTCGAATAATTTGGATTAAGGATTAACTTGATGTCAGCGTTTAAGGGAATCTGACACAAGGTGAACCCAACTTGCAGACATTGCGTGACGTAATGATACATCCGGATGTCAGCTCTTCATTGCGTAATGCGTAATAGAGCTCATGGATTCAGAATTCCGATTGATACAATACTTTACCATGTACGTACTTAGATTTCTCTGTTACCTTGACATTTTCGACATAAAATCTTAGACATAACACGCAGAATTAAAAATATAACCTAAAAGGATATTCATGAGTACGTATTTCACCGCTCCTTCTTGTTAAATGCATGTAAATTTACGCAAGAAGTTTCGGGAAGTAGTAATCACCCACTTTTCTTTGTTACGATATCGCATATAAAACCCAAAAATTGGGGGAGGGTGTAGAAGAAAGGTGATCTCATAAGATTCCTTTTACTTTTTTCCGGAATAATGAAAATAGGCTAAAAATTAAAGTACTATTAATCCCGGTTTACTTATTTAGTATTTATTTGTAGTTTAAGCGGTCTCCGTAGTCTAGATACTCAAGGTACGCGGATTCAAACCCGGCGGAGGTCGTGGAAATTTTAAGGGCGGAAAAATTCAGGGAACAAGTCCTCCGGGAGGGACTTTAAGCCGTGGGTCCCGTGTCGTAGATTTACGGAACGTAAAAGATCCTCATGTCTCTAGGAGACCTCTGAGCAAAATTAGGCAACAAGTTGCCCGCCCAAAGTAGTTTCCAGTGCCTCTGGTAGATGGGGGAAATATCAGGTACCGAGGGCCGACCTCGTTGGCTGAACGGGGCTGATAGCACGCACCAGTACCGGTATGGTATGGCGACAGTAGAAATTAAAGGGGGACGCACAATGGACCAATAACTGGTTTAGGTGCATAGGGAAACCCACCCCCTCTAATAATAATAATAATAAATAATAATATTTATAGTTTATTCACGAAGGCTGTTAGTGAGAATACACAGCACTGAATAACTTAATGCTAAATAATGCACTGGAAAGGCACAAGGTAGTGTAGTTTGTTGAGGCACTACGCTACAAGCCGAAATTTTGATTCCCGATGAAGTTACTGGACGTTTCAATTGGCCTAATCCTTCCAGACATGGGGCCGACACAGCCTCTAACAGAAATGAGTACCAAGAATCTTTCTGGGGGTTGGGGCGGCCGACCGTCGCGTAAGGCTGACAACCTCACCGCCATCAGTGAGCCGATTGTCTAGAAAACGTGAGAACCTCGACGTCTCACAACCGTATGGGCCTCCACGGCCTGTTACAGGGATAGCTCTACCTTTATTTGCCTTTACTGGAAAAGGCTGTGGATGGAAGCGCTCGTAGCATAAGTTAACGGAACTACCTCGGGAAAGGGACCGGGTAAAGCCACAAAATTGCCCAAGCACTCGAAGGAGCACAGGGGCGCCGCCCTTGAACGCCCTGCTCAACTACAGCCCCGAGCAAACGGAAGCCGAAGTGCGCTGTGTACTAATGGATGGAGTATCCTGACAGCTGGCTTGAATGCAAATTACATTGCCTATACAGGGGCGTGACCCACGTATCGCTGCAAACATTAACTTGATTGTTGTATTGCAGGTATCTGAAAGCAAGAACATTCTCGTGATTTTATAAACATTTTCAGAGCAGGTTGTTATGAACTACATGAGATATGCATGTAATGAAGGGTGTTGTATTACGGGATGTGACACATTATAGTTTACCGACGTTTCGGAGGAATGTATTGCTAGTTGCACGAAGAACGCTGTGCGTGATGCCTGTTTCGTGTTGATTACTCTCTTGGATTGTTTGAGACCCAGAAGATGTAGGTGGTAAGTTCCTTCGAAATGTAGGTGAGATTCTACCAGACTACACCGCGTCACATCCCTAAACATAAGATTCTTCATACGTAGTTACAATTGTTAAAGAACGTCAAATTATGCACATGAGTAGCTTAGTAACTTTCAATTAACAATTTTTAAAACTCGTCTTCATAACGTCCATATTAAATAAGTAAACTACTCCTATAAGAGGCCATGGAGGCCCATAGCATCGTGAGACGTCGAGGCTTCTACATTTTGTAGACAATCGGCTCACAGATGGCGGTGAGGTTGTCAGCCTTACGCAACGGCCGCACTTTACCCCCAGGAAGATTCCTGGTACTCATTTCTGTCAGAGGCTGAGTCGACCTCAGGACCACGGTGAGGCTGGAAGGATAAGGTCAATTGAAAATTCCAATGACCTCATCGGGAATCGAACCTGCGATCTTCCGGCTTGTAGCAGTGCCTCAATCAATTACGCTACTGCGTGCCCCCTTCGTAACTTGTGCCATTGGCAGGATGAGATGGGTAGGACATGTAGCCCACGCATGGAGGTGAACTGGAATTCATATAGGAGTTTGGTTGGAAATTTAAGAGGAAAGAGACCACTAGGAAGACTTAGACATACATGGGAGGATATTATTGAGAAAAATAGGCCTGGGGTTGCATGCAATGGATTCACCTGCCTCACTATACAGACCAGTTGAGGACTCTCGTGAAAGACATAGAACTAAAAAGCGGCAGAAGAACCACAGTTCGTCAGTTCCAAAACAGGTTGCTTCGAAGCAAATAAGATTTTAAAACAAAATTATACAAAGATTTGAAACTAAGCCAATGCCGTTCCAAATCTCTGAAGAAAGTTTCTGATTTACAGCTCGAAACTTTTCAACCAGAATACCAGAATATCTCGCACAGAAATAACATATGGATATTGAAAAGATTCAAAATTATCTTCCAAATCATCATCACTGACAAAACTACCCCTTTTTTGGCCCACAGACTTCGTTAGAAGTTTATGCCAGACTTGTCTATTCCGTCGTGAATTTAACAAATCGGCTTTTACTTTGGATTCCGCAGCAGTGCTCTTTTTTTACGGAGAAATATCGATAGCCTTGTTTCTAATCCCCGCGAACCTGGAGGGCCAGTGGCAGGGTGGCCCAGCTATAACCCCAGGCACTGGGCTCCCTTTTCGTCGCCTTTAGCGACAAGCAGGGCTACGGTGGAGGTATTCTAACCCGACTCCACTCGGGAAATATCTTCAGGAGACTACTGCCTAAAACCGATGACAGTGGCCGAGCGGTTTAAGGCATGAAAAGCCTTCGCCCGCTCCAACATTGGGAACGTGGGTTCGAATCTCACTCAAGGAATTGATGTCTGTTCGTGTTTATCCTGTGTTTGTCTTAGGTAGCAGTCTTGCGACGGGCTGATCTCAAGTCCAAGGAGACGTACTGACTGTCTAAGATTAAGACACCGGAGTGAAGCGAAGAATTTCACGGTTGTCCTAAGTTCCAAGTGGAGCAGCAGCAGCAGAAGACTGCAAACAAGTTACTAATTTGAACCCTCATATTCTATTGCAGGATGAAGCAGATCCAGAATATCTTGGTATCTCCGATCATCGAAGAAGTTCTACAGATTTTTCAAAAGCTTGAAGTTGGCGTTCATGTTGTAAGTAGGAGGTACTCGGTTCGAACATTGGTCGTGACACCGGATATCCTATATCACGAAAAGACCTCACGCAGATGAGTCGATGCCCCCCCTGGGATTCGAAAAGGGCATCTCCCGAAAACAAATGAGAAGCATTACTGCTTGAGCCAACTTTCTCATTATGAAACAATTGAATTCGTAACCCCGTAGAGAATAATTTTCAAGGTACCAAGATGATTAATAGTTCTCTTAATTGTGTCTTTCTTAAAGTTCATTTCGAAGCTGTAAGACAACCTAAACTGAATCTTATAGCAATTATACGTTGGGACGCATGTGGAACAGTAACAAAGGTGTGAGAATTGCAAGTGCCTTACCTATTAAATCAGGATATTGTCATTATAATTACGGAAAGGAGGTGATGTAATTCAGCTGCAGAGCCTGTACAAGTTACGAGGAACCATCTTCGCAACATAACGCGAAAGAGTCATTAAACAAAGGACATTTCAATTACAAATTGCACAAATAAATAAACAAAGGAGTACTGTAGGTGGAAGTATAATATTAAAATGGGTCTTAGAGATATACGATACGGTGGTATGGACTGGATTGATCTCGTTCAGGATAGGGACAAGCATGAGTAGAAGACTCTTGTGAAAACGGTAATGAACCTTCGGGTGCCATGAAATATAGGGTACTTCTTGAGTATTTCAGCAACTGGTGGTCTACCGATCAGCGTTATATATTGTGACGTATAAACCACTGCTAAGCAACGGATAAGTAAACACGCCTTCTCAATAACAGAGAGGTTGTATTTTCTGCGTGATCCTTTGCGAGAGGTTATAAAGGGACAAAAAAGGTCGTTTGAGAGTTGTTGTTTTCAAGAATTTGGTCGCGTTCTGGCTGTGGCAAGAATGAATAAGGCTGTGAACAGGACTTCCGTTGCCAGGATATGGCTACTGAAGACTGAGAACCCTAGTGCGTGTGCAACTGTGAACTGTAAAGTGTGTATAAGGCATCAATAAATCCAGTGACACAATGCAGATCACGTCTTATGACTCACGCGCAAAACCCCCGAATCATCATCATCATCAGTAATCTGTCAGACGACAGGCCCACAGTCTCTTCCAAAACAATTCCTCCACTTAATGCGATCTAGAGCTTTCTCCTTAAAATGAGAATATCCTCTTCTGTCCCCAAGGTCATCCAGCATCTTCTTACGTTTTCTTCCTCGTCTTCTTGTCACTTCTATCCGCCCATCTATCTTTCCCTTCAATAACTTCTTTCAGAAGGCAGTTTCTGCATAAAACATGACAATCCAATTAGCCTTCCGTTTTCTTATTTCATGTAGGATATTCCTCTGCTCACTGACTCTAATTAACACTTCTTCATTTCTCACATAATCGGTCCAACTGATCTTCTCCATTCTTCTCCAACACCACATTTCGAAACTTTCCAGATGTTTCTGATCTACTGCCCTAAGTGTCCATGTTTCAGCCCCATACAGAGCTATGCTCCAAATGTAGCATTTCACTAGTTTCTTCCTCAAATTTAAGTCCAATTTGCTGGTAAAAAGATTCTTCTTCTTGCTAAATGCAGCTTTTGCCATGGCAATCCTGGATTTAATTTCACTAGTACACCTTCCATCATCTGTTAACAAGCTACCCAAATATATAAAACATTTCACATTCTCCAGTTGTTTTTGGTCTATCTTTATTGTGACTGGGGTTGGTTGTCTCGAAATTTTCATTACTTTTGTTTTCTCCACATTCATTTCCATACACATGACAATATTCTCAGCTACTGAAAGAAGTTTTTTTAAACAACAACAAGGAAAGCACCTACATCCCGGGAGAAGACCGGGTACTCCTGCTAGTTATGAAATAAAATCTGCCTGCTGTCGGGCTGAACTGAGACAGGAACGCAATTATAACGCGAGCGAATTCTCGGCCAAAAGAGACTTGCCTCTGCACAGTCACGAGAAGCAGATCTCGCCTCATTTGTCTTTCAGGAGGTGTGACTGATCGAGGCCGGCTTGTCCTGTCCGTTCCAGACGACTTATCGGCCTAATGTGTGAAGCCTGCAGACGTGCTAACAAAGGACACGCGGTGAAAATATCCTCATGTAATTCACAATAGGAAACTTTCTATCGTGGTGAGGGTCGATGTTCTCACGGCGGTAAATATTAAAATTGATTGCCTTTTAGGACGTGACGCAGTGTACTCTGGTAGAAAGGTAATAATTGTTGTTAGTAACTCTCATATAACTGTTTTTTTGTTGAAATAATATTTTAGTTAAAATAAAACTTATTTCTTATTCAACTAAATCAATTGCTGATAAGATAACTATGGGCACGCGGTAGCGTAGTTGGTTGAGGCACTGCGTTACAAGCCGGAAGGTCGCGGGATCTGTTCTCAATGAAGTCACTGAATTTTTCAATTGACCCAATCCTTCCAGCCGCACTATGGCCCTCAAGTCGACTCAGCCTCTAACAGAAATGAATACCAGGAACGTTCCTGGGGGTTAAGGGTGGCCTGCGCGTAAGGTTAACAACCTCACCGCCGTCTGTGAACCAATTGTCTAGAAAACGTAGTCGCCTCGACGTCTCACAACCATATGGGCCTCCACGGCCTGTTACACAGGTAACGATTAGCGATAACTAATTATGTCATAAAAGGTAAGTTGTCCCTGTGCTTAACTAATTAAGCACTACGCCATGAAGGCGTATGGGGGTGTGGATGTATATATCCACGTTTTCTTCACTTCGGCATTAGTTGGAAGTCAGTGGCCAGCTTCACACCCGGCCGCTTTACACCAGGGGAAACGGCTCCGGTACCAATTGAACAGGAGGCTAGGTGGGCCCCAGAGCCGATCAGAAGGGAAAATTCACATAGGCCCTTATGTTATTAATGCAAAAATAAACAAATATAAATAAATAATATTTCAACTAAAACAAAAATAAGCTTAAGAGGGACACATAAACAAAAAAATATATATATCTGGAAAGAACAAACCGCCTGCTTTCCTTCCGCTGCGTATTGAGTATCTGACATGGCACGAACCGCACAGAAAACAGCGCGTCCAGAAACTACTGAATGCAATGTGAAAGCTGAAATGGTGGAGCCAAAGTAGATAGTCTTTCTAGGCAACAGCTCGGTAAACACGTTGCCGTAGGAATGAATACACATAAAGAAGTTGTTGGGGGTACACAGACACACAGACAACAAGGTGAGCTCATAAACCTCTTTTCATTTTTTTTTTTCAAAATAAGGAAAGTAGGCTATAAATTATCAATAAATAAAGAAATGTAGAATCTCATTAATCGTCATGGTGACAGGATGAAACACGTACACAAGATTACCTACATTAATCAACAATTTCATCCTATACCTGTCAGAATTAAACTACTTCCATCTTCAGGTTAGAAAACAGACGAAGACAGCTTGTTTCTCTCCAGCTATTATGCATAGGGTTTCTCTGAGACCTTTAAGGGAACAGATATTCTCATGATCAATTTTCACAACACTTCATTTACATGTGTGTGTGTGTGTGTGTGTGTGTGTGTGTGGTCTGAGTTGTTCTTGTGAAGGCGTCACTCTATTGTACCTCCATTCCCCGCAGTTGAAGCGAACCTGACAACTGAACACTAATTTATGGTGTGAGACTTGAAGTTTTCACGGGGGCACCTATGAAGATTACTATTTTATAGCCGTGTAGTCTGGTAAAAGTTTACCGATATTTCGGAAGAACGTACTGCCTCCATCTTCAGAGGTGAAGAAGAAGCTGGTAAAGCAAAGAAGCAGGCATGTTTATCGTGCCTTCAGTACTTGCATGCTTCTTACTCGCTTGGCCTAATCTTCGATCCTGAAGATGGAAGCAATATGTTCTTTCGAAAAGTCGGCAAACTTCTATCAGACTACAAGAAGATAGTACTCAACTTAGGGATCGTCAGGCAGTTCTATACGTCATGCGCGTTGCAAAATAAATCATGAAATATTTCCGTAAAGACAAGAACTGTGAAAGTTCGGCGTTGGTCGGCGGCTTTACGTGTGGCTCCGCTGTCACTGTGCAGCATGTCCACACATGTTCGCTGTTTCAAAATGTTACATTTTCTTATCTATAATATAAAAGTAAAAAGGCGACACACTTAAAATTGAACATGCTGGTTAGCTCAGCCGGTAAAGGGATGAGATATGGGCCGGACGGCTGGGGTTCCATTGCCGGCTGAAGCAAGTTTCTTCTCTATTGCATAGCGTCCAGATCGACTCCGGGACCCACCCAGCCACCAATTCAGCGGGTACCGGGGGATGTTACCCTGGAGGTAAAGCGGCAGGAACGTGAAGTTAACCACTCACCTTCATCTAGTGACGTAGTTAAGAATAGTGGAGGTATACCTTCACTTCCCCATACCTATTTATGACATAGTGCTTGATGAATTAAGAACAGGGACAAATCTTTTACCTTTGAATTTAAATTTTTCTTTAAGAAGTAATTGCTTTGAAGGAGAGACATAGGACAATTGCGCCTGAGAACAGGGTGGTGAGGGGTATCTATGGACCTACGGGGGATGAGTGATGAGGCTGGAGAAAACTGCAAATAGAAACCCTTATAAATGTACTCATGGCTCTATGTAATTAAAACGATTACACTAAAATAGATGAGATGGACATGAGACGTAATACGCATGAGAAGGAAAACAATTGTGTAAAAATGTTGGTTGCGAAACTTACAGAAAAGAAGTTACTTGTAAGACCTAGGCGTATATGGGAAGTTAACATTAAGGTAGACCATGAAGAAAGAGAATGAGAGAGTGTGCATTCAACTGTCTCAAGACAGGGACCAATCGTGGTCTCTTCTGAATATGTTTGGCTTCCGCAGAATGTTGCGAATTTCTTGAATACCTGAGCTACTATTAGCGTCTCTAGAAAGACTTAGCTCTTCAAAATTAGTTTCTTAGTTAGTTAACCAAGTCTCGAATATTTGCCTCTTGTAATGTGGCAGATGTCGAAACCGCAAATATACATTCGACAATTTCTGGCGTTTTTAATATCTGCCATAATTGTATGTCTTCATTTCCAAGGTCCGGTAAACTACATTTTTTATGCAAGGAAAGGAAGAATAGTCGAGGTGACATTAAAACTGGGAACCTACTTCCCCTGCCCCACCCCATCCAGCAACCACGAAACTTTTCATTTATAATCAACAACGAGGGAGAACCACTTTGTTAGAACACTTGAAGGCCACCGAACGACGGGACGATTAATAAATTGGAAAGAATGAGGAAGTAAGAGGTCTTGACCTAATGTTAGGCATTTTCCTGGAGGGACTGACGAAAACAGAGAAATATCTCAGTCAGTTTAGCCCGTGACCCGGCTTGAGCTAATCTGCACGTCCCCACGCGAATGATCTCTGACATGGCAAAGGCGAAGAAGAAAAAGAAATGAAGAAAGCAGTCTTCTGGGATTTGGCACCGTGTATATGTGGTGTTAACCGACGTTTCGGAGGAACGTATCGCCTCCATCTTCAGGGTAGAAGAAAAAATATAAGAAATCTGCAAGCGAAGAGACCGTGAGAACCGGTAAAAGCAGACTGCATATTTCTTATATTTTTTCTTCTACCCTGAAGATGGAGGCGATACGTTCCTCCGAAACGTCGGTTAACACCACATATACACGGTGCCAAATCCCAGAAGACTGCTTTCTTCATAGTCACCGCCGTGAAAGCCTCAAATCTTACAAGAAAAAGAAATGCTTGGTGAGAGAGAGAATCCCTTCTAGATATCTGCCACATTACAAAAGGTTCAAATGCTGGATTTTACAGACGCCAGCTACAAACGTGTGTCTTCGTTTTCGCTTTCGTTTTAACCAGTTACGTGTCATGGTTACGAAAATGACAATACACTGAAGCACCGAACACATTTTGTGGACATTCTGTATATATGACGCATAGAGAAATAGCCATATATCAAACAATTAAAGGAAACTTGTCCGTGTTGCAACACACAGATTTCAGTCATGTTCCAACGATGGAACTTGTAAAGGAATGTTTTAAACAGAGTTGCCACATTTATTAACTTTGCTGGAAGCCACCAAGATTAGCTAATAAGATTACTATACATCATGTGAGGCCTTGGAGCATGTAAAGGTAATGTTCTCTTATGTGAAGGTAAAGCTGTCCCTGCGCTTAATTAAGCACCACGTCAAGATGAAGAAACGGGGAGAAGTGGTATAGTTACTCGTGTCCCTCATCACGTCACTAGATGGTGTTAGCCAGTTTTCCATCTTCGACGCTTCACTCCGAAGGAAGAGTTTCCGGAAGTTTCATCAATAGGAGACGTTGGGCCCTTGTTTCGAGCACGCTAATGAAATTCGGTGAAATATATAAATTATAGAGTAACTTTCTCCAGAGTCTCCTTGTTTTCTCTCTTTTAAGTCGAGATATTCTCTTAAAATATCTTGTTCAGAAATACCCCCTTGTCTAAGTTCGTCCCTTAATCCGAGAGACAAAATTTTGAACTCGCACACAACAGCAAACAAAATTATGAACAGGAAGAAGAAAGATTCTTAACTGTGCAATACAAAGCAGTCTCCTCTTTCAATGTGCCCTAAACACCTTAACGAAAACAATTTTCTTGTCTAATTTTGGTCCAAATTCTTCGAAATGTACCACTTTTTCAAAGGAATTGTTAGTTATATTCATATTGCAATTTTTCCTGTGTTATGGTGACGATATCCTGAAGACGGAGGCAGTATATTCACCCGAAATATTGGTAACCATAAACTGAACTATACGCTGTTACATCCCAGAAGGCCACAATATCAGTCTCGGGTAGCGAACACACAACTGTACAGATCGCGCCACTTCAGAATCAGAACAGGTGGAGGAGATGCTGGAAGGACAGAAACTTAAATTACGAATAAGACGAAGCAGTGAGAGGTGAAAGACGAGGAGAAGAGTAAAGTAACAGTTGTAGAAAATTGACAGTTATATGATACAGACGGAGGGGGCAGGCTGTAGCACTGTGCTACAAGCCGGAAGGTCGCAAGGTTCGATTCCAAACGTGGCCATTGGTTTTTCCAATTGACCTAATCCTTCCAGCCGCACTATGGCCCTGGGGTCGTCCCAGCCTCTAACAAAATTGAGTACCAGGAATCTTCCTGGGTGTAAAGGGCGGCTGGCTCGTAAGGCTGATATCATCGCCATCTGTGAACCGATTATCTAGAAAATGTGGGAGCCTCGACGTCTCACAACCCTACGTGCCTCCACGGCCTGTTACAGGAATGGCTTGAGGGTGCGGAGCTTAAAAAGAAGGAAAAGGAAATGATGGAGCGAAAGGAGAAGATGAAAACGAAGCAAAAAGGAAAAGCAGTAAGAAAGTGAAGGAGAGACACAAAGGCAAAATAAAAGATTATCTGAGGGTGTTTGAGAACAGGGTGTTGAGAATATTTGGACCGAAGAGAGATGAAGTGACAGGAGGTTGGAGAAACCTGCACAATGAAGAGCTTCATAACTTGTACTCTTCTCCAAGTATAATTAGAATGATCAAGTCAAGGAGGATGAGATGGACAGGGCATATAGCACGAAGAGGGGGAAAGAGGAATACATATAGGATATTTGTGAGAAAGCCAGAGGGAAAGGCGTAGGTGGGTGGACAATATTAAAATTGATCTTAGAGAGATAGAATGGGATGGTACGGATTGGATTGATTTGGCTCAGGACATGGACCAGTGGAAGACTCTTGTGAACACGGTAATGAACACTCGGGTTCCATAAAATGATGGGAAATTCTTGAGTAGCTGCAGAATTAGCGGCTCCTCCATAAGGGCTCAGCTTCATGAGTAAGTAAGTAAGTAAGTAAGGTATCCGCGTGGAAGACGACGAAAAGGAAACCCGGTACCTGAAGATATTACTAGCCAACCTTGTCACTGGGGGGAATAAATACAGGGACCTGGTCCTCCAGGTTGGGGGTTGAATGCAAGGCTCACAAACCTCTCAAAAAAATATTGTTTTGCTTACTTAATCCGTTCCCCTTGTGCCTTACGGTGTCGAGGGTGTTTCTTTTTTCATTTTGATCACTTCACAAACGGTAGGACTCCTTAGACTAGTGATCAGCTCGTTGTAAGGCATGTACATAAACACAGGGCAACACAGACACAGAATAAACACATACACATAACAAACATCCATGGCTTTTGTGAGATTTGAACCCACGATCCCGGCTTTCGGGCGAGCGAAGACAGTATATGCCTTAAGGTCGCTCGGCTACCGTGACCGGCTAAAAATATTGTTGCGAAATCAAAATAAGTGAAAACCTGAGGGTCTAATTTAAGTCCAAACTGGCAGAATCCTGTAAGAAAGGGTATGGCTCAATGGGGCTGTTACGCCAATGCTGATAATGATGATTTGTAAAGAGAAAGATTATAGACTAAGACAAAGACAAGAAGAAAAGAAGGGAAAAGTAATAAATAGGTAAATAGCTTAGGCCTGAAAGTGGTATGAACCCTCACTGGCGTGAAAACCTCAAATGTTACAAATATTCGGTAATTCTTCGTAACAAAGTACGTGCCTATACGTGTGGAGAGCTGTGACTTGAACTGCAGTAGACATTGACCTCTGACCGCTAACAGGAAATGGAGCAAACGCAGTGTCTCCAATTTATCATACTGAGACGTGTGCTCGGCCACTCAGCACCTAACTTAAGTTCAAGGAGTCAATTGGAAGATTTCACTTGCAAACAATTTTATGCCCCATTGATCTTTCTGTTCATGATTTACACCGGCATTAATCAAAACGATCTTGCGCAACTGCAAAGATTATCTCAATTTCTTTCCTTTCTATGCGCCATTATTCTGCTGACTCCTATTGTTGCCCTCCGCCCCAACCCATATTGTGAACTTTCTTCTCAGATCAATTTCGAGCAATCAATCATTTTGACTTACATAACGTAATTGCTACCCCCCAGCAACCGGAGCACTTCCCAGATGTTTGTGAATTCGCTGTAGTCTTCATTAGCGCAGTAGCGCAACAAATTTCCCTGCGCTTGTCCCACATTTTGCGAACTTATCTCCTTTGAGCAAAGCCCTTTTTGAGAAGCTAAATTCACTTAGTGGGGGGTGGAGTCCAACTGGATCCACTCGGCACGGCGGCCACTGATTGGCCTATTGTACCTGCCCCGAATGATTATGATGATGGAGAATTTGGTGGAATGAAGATTTGCAGGGGAAACCGAAGTACTCGGAGAAATCCCGCCCCAGGCCACTTTGTCCACCACAAATCCCACTTGACCAGATCCGGGATCGAACCCGGGTCGCCGTGGTTGGAAGCCAGTGACTAACCGCTTGAGCTATGGCGCGGCCTTTTTGAAAAGCTAACCACTTTTTCAGTTTGACAAGAAATTTACAACATTTTTTAGATCCGGTATTGGCCTATATTCTGAGTCAGATGACTGCAGTCTATACCTGCCTATCCTACTGCTTTCGTGTCTATTTCAGTATCTTATTATCCCTTCCATACCTGGGTCTTCCCATTAATTTTTTCCATCAAGTTTTCCCGTCAAAATCCTGATGCATTTCTCTTCTCTCTCGTGCGTTCTACAATCCCCGTCAATCTCATTCCCCTTAATTTCATTATTTAAATTATTAAAGGAGAAGAGTAAAACTGCGATCTTTCTCCTTTTTTCTCTGACCGCAGGAAACAAGATCTGAAGATCTCCCTGAGGTATCTGAAGATTTGTGTCTGCAGGCGTGTGACGCAACCGTTACCTGCTTTTCGGAGAAACCTTCGTACTATCCTGCCAGACTACACGGAGTGCATCGCAGAAGATAATAATCTTCAATGGCTCTCTTATTTGAATGTCTTGTCTCACAACAGAAATAAAATACAAATCAGTACGTCTGCAAGACGTGCAAAACCTCACACGAAAAATTATCAGCATTTATTTCTATTAAAAATTTTCATAAATTTTTATATTCCATTGAAGATATTCATGATAATATTATTTCTGCGCTTATGACTTTGAACTTTATGGTTCTTCTGTCGATGTTTCGGATTATATTCTGCTTCCATCATCAGGTTTGATATGAGAAGATTGAGTGAAAGTTCATGCATATTTTGGTCGAACGAACGAAGAGAGCTATGAGCCTGTTGGACCGAAATCTATATATGCACGATCACTCACATACAAACTACACACATGGAAGCAATATGTACCTCCGAAACGTCGGAAACACTACCCACATTCATTCTACACAGAAATATAAGAACAGAGTCAACATCAAGAAGAATCACCCCGTGATAGTCTAATATCAACGATTCGAAGCTATTTAGCTTCTGACATGAAGGCTTTGTTAAAGAACACTAAAAACAGTTGAGATAATTCCGTATGCAAAATACCTCCCACGCAAATTCTGAAAAGAGAAAAAGTATTTTATAACGTGTACAGGAAGCACTTCTAACATAGCCCATAATTCACATTAAAAGAATAAAAGAAAGCTAAAATGTTCGTGTAAGAGTTACTATTTGATTCCCATCAGAGAAAGGGCTGTACCCCCACTCCCTGTGAATCTTCTCTCCCTCTCTCTCTGTCTCAAGTCCTGCGTCTATTCCCTCCCACATTTTTCTTACTATTCACGTCTCCCCACGGCAGTAAGTAGGGGATCAGCTATTGTATAAATATCCCATCGGGCTATGGGTACTTATCAGTTTGGTTAGTGCATCGCTATCAGCGTTATCAGCATGAACACGGTGCGTACGCCAGAGCTCTCTAGTGGGATATTAACAAACTTGGTAAAGGCATTCTTTTTTTGTGTGTGATTCATTTTACATCGCCCTATCTAGAGTGGGTAGAATTATATGTTGATCATAGAAGAATTGGAAAGGATTTGGAAGGAGGCTGTCATGGTCTAATCGAGGTATTATACAGGCATATATGTGAAAGGACTGAGGAAAAGCACGTAAAATCTCATTGAGGATAGCTTCGGTTCTGCACGAGATTCGAATTGAGCGTGTCCCGAATACAAATCTAGAAATTTACCGCTGCGCCAACCTGCTTGATCTTAGCATTCGTGTAACTGAAATTATGTTTATTTTATTTTATTTTATTTGTTATTTATATTATGACGCCGTCTATATATCGGTTTACGTGGGATTGGCGGCCAATAATGAATTAGAACGGCTAGAGAAGGAAGCGGTCGTGGCCAATACGAGGGGCTATTTCGCATTAGGCTGGAGGATGCTACAGTAAATCACACATGGACTTCGAATAACAAATTTACAGACCGAGATCTGAACCCAGAACATGAAGTAAGAATATTAACCAAAGAGATGGCCGTTTCGTCTTATTCTGACAGGTAATGATCGCTATAGGGAAACGTAAAGATTAAAATATCCAGAACTGTAATTCTGCCGTTCGTTCGGTATGGGTGCGAAACTTGCTCTCTCTCTCTCTCTCATTATATCAAGCACAGACGGAGCGTGTTTCAAAACAGGCCGCTGAAGTATTCAGACCCTGTAGCGATGAAGTGACGGAATTTGCTTAATGAGAATCTCATAATTTGTACTCCACAGCAAAATATATTAGAAACGTTGAAATCAAGGATTAGATGGGCGGAACATGCAGCATGAATATGGGAGAATATTAAAACCACACAAAAAGTCTATAAGGTAACCTGAAGGACAAAGAAAGCTTAGAATACTTAGATGGTAATTCTAGGATAATATTAAAATTGATCTCTTAGAAATAGGATTGGGATATATGTATCGGAATCATGTGATTCAGGGTAGAGAACACTAGCGATGTGAACACGGCAATGCATAAAGCGCTCGAAATTTCTTGGCAATGTGGTCGAAGCTTAACTTGCCATAAAGCACATTCGTTTCGAGAAGTTAACAGTCGCTCAGGTAGTCAAGAAATTTCACTTCTTTTATTGACCCCAAAGGTTCATTACTGCACTCACAAGAGCCCAACATATGTTGGCATACAGCCGTGGCTTCATAACAGGGCTGCAATTCTGTCCACAGCTGTTAAGACTGGGAGATATAAGTTCACATTACATAGCCCAAAGCCAAGATAATTGGTTCTATTTATTTTGTAGTTTATTTAACCAGTCTGCAGGCAACATAATATACAGTACGAAGATCAGATGGGAAGTATATTTAAAGTTGTCCCCTTGCTTAATTAATTAAACTCCACAACACGAAGATATATAGGCCTGTGGAGGTATAGCTCCACCGTTCTTGAACTCGGCACTAAATGGAGTTGAGTGCTAAGCTTCATTCCCTCATCACTTTACCCCCGGGGATAGCGCCCCTGATACTCTTGATAGGAGGTTGGATGCACCCCCAGAGCCAGTCTGGACGCCGTGGGGTACAGAAATCTCTTGTCACTGTCAGGAAATGATCGTGAGTTACTGAAAGTCTCGTTAAGTAAATCAAGATTGACCAAGATAATGAATTCGTTAAGAATACGCGCGAGGTACAATATAAAAATTCTTGGTTTTCTCAGTCAACTAACTGACTCCATGGAGCCAAGCCTTTCTTGAGAAGACAACAGCCGATCGACTACTTAAGAATTTCTGAGTGCGTAGGAACCTGAACGTTCATTGCCGTCTTCAAAAGAGCCCTCCACTGGTCCCTATCCTGAGCTAGAGCAATCCAGTCCACACCACCCCATCCTCTCTCTCTTAGATCCATTTTAATAATATCCTCCCACGTTTTCCTGGTGGTCTCTTTCCTTATGAGTTTCCAACCAAACCCCTATATACATTCCTTTTCACCCCCAGGCATCGGCTACATGTCCTACCCATCTCATCCTCTTTGATTTCGCCGAACAGTACAAGTTATGAAGGGGGCACGCGGTAGCGTAGTTAGTTGAGGCAGTGCTACGAGCCGGAAGGTCGCGGTTGCGATTCCAGATGAGGTGTTGGACATTTCAATTTGCCTAATCCTTCCAGTCGCACTATGGTCCTGGGATGGACTCAGCCTCTAACAGAAATGAGTACCAGGTATGTTCCTCGGGGGTAAAGGGCGACCAGCGCGTAAGGCTGAAAACCTCACCGCCATCTGTGAGCTGATTGTCTAGAACATGTGGGAGTCTCAACGTTTCACAAACCTACCTGCCTTCACGGTCTGTTACAGGGATAGCTTTACGTTTACTTTTATTATTATTATTATTATTATTATTATTATTATTCGTAATATATCTCACGACACTATCAGTAGCTCGGGATATGAGGCGTTGATTGGTTGGATGATAACGAGTAATTAATTGGAAATATGGCAGAAGCAATTGTCGTGGTCTCCTTTCAGTTAATATCCCGTTATTGTCTTGGAGAGACTTAGACAGACCACGAAAACCATAAGTCAGGTTGAATGAATGAATGAATGAAGGGATAGGCCTTCTCGGCCCTTGCATCTAGACCTCAGTGATCCATTGTGCTTCGCCTTTTTTAATTATTCCCTCAGCAACCCTACGCTTCGGATGAAGCGCAGGATTTTGGACGTGGGGGCGTCAAAATAGTCACTTGGTTCCATAAAGTACTGACCCAAGTGACGTAGTCTTAAATAAGCTAAAGCCTCACATTCACAGAGGACGTGTGTGGCTGTTTCATTTTCTGTCTGACACCTCACACAGGTGGGACTATCATTCAGTCCCAGTTTGAACAGGTGTCCTTTGAGATGACAGTGCCCTGTAAGTAGTCCTACCACCCATATAAGTCAGGTTAATCACTATCCAGTTCGAAAGCAAGTTAGCAGCGTTACTGACCGAGCCTGCTTCGTGGTTCAGCTGATTCCATCACTAAACTTTGCCACGGCACCCTTCATATCTAAATGAGACTGTATAGAAAGAGCTACATTTATATAAATAATTTGCTAAGAGCACCAATAAAAGTCTCGTGGAAATGGACGCTAAAATGGCTGTCCATTTCTAAAAGTCTAGACCGGGACTTCTGATGTCCTGAAGAATTTCCTATTTCTATTCGTTCTCTGCAGCCAAGTCACGGTTTCTAAAATAGGCCACGACAAATTTCTTCCAAATTCCTTTCTAAATCATCAATCATTCTATTCTACGTACGTAATGACGTCGTCGTAAAACTATCCACAGACAATCCAAGCGTTCTTGAACTTGCCACTAGGAGAACAGTTTTACCATAACTTCCTTTCGTGTTCTGCTTCAATCCAAAATGTATGTGAAACTCTCAGTAAGTCCTTGAGGAAATATTTTAAACTATAAACATTACGCGAGAACAGAGTCTTCTTGTTCTTTGTGAATGCTCGGCTAACTAGTGCGAGTGGGTGGTGAACATTTGCAGGACCCGTGACCAATCAGTTGAGTGGCTGTGAAGTCATCAGGAAGTCCTAAATGCCTGATTATGTGAAAATGAAAGTTTGTTGAGTGGTAATTACGAACAAAAGTGATTGTTATGAATGAGCCTTCAATTTAACTACCTTTTCTACAGTTAGCTTTTCATGTCTCTTAGTAAAAGCTAAAGTTGTCCGTGTGCTTAACTAATTAAGCACTACTTTATGAAGGCGTATGGGTGAGTGGAGGTATGGATAAACATTTACTCGAGCTCGGCACTAGTTGAAAGTGAGTGGTAAGCCTCATGCTACCGCTTTACCACCGGTACCCACTGGATAGGAGGCTGAGTGGCCTCAGACGACGTAGAGAAGAGGATATTCTTGGCCTTACGGGGGCTCGAACTCCGACACCTCGGTATTCCAGCCCATAGCTAGTCGCTATGCCGACTGAGCTAGCCCAGCCCCCCCTTGTCGTTTCTAGGTAATGGTTTGTAAACACGTTCCCGCGGCAATGAATGCATGCAACAATAGAAGAATTATTGGACACGTGGTTTTCTGTGTTGTCCGTGTCATATAAAAGGAGCGTCTGTAGGTTTGTGTATCCGCCTATAGTTGCTACGCAACAGCTTCGTTAACAATTTCTCGCGGCAGACGAAGAATTATTGGAGGAGTCGTCTTATATGCGGTCCTTGCCGTATCAAAGGAACGCAGCCGATTAGCTCGTGTTCTCTAAAGAGGTTCCTGTTCTGTCCACAGATCGCAGTTCTGGCAGCACTGTGTCTGGTGTCTGCGTGTCTCGCCAGACCACAGGGAAGCAACACGACGCCCATTCCCATCATTTCATACGTCAACGAAGGCGTCAATTTTGATGGATCATACAAATGGAGGTAAGTTATCAAGTAGACTGCACGAGCGATGTTTATTCACAGGCTTCTGCCAATATTTCACTACATAGTCCGCATTTCCACATTTTGAAGCCTCAGATGTATTTAAAAATTAAGTTCAATCTCAAAGAAAACATAATGTGATGCATACACCCATTGTTAGGCAACGGCTCGATAAACACCTTCCCGCGGAGACCGATTTTGGGTAAACAGCCCGTTCTACGTAAAGCTTGCAAAAATACGCCACAACAGTAGACATACATTGCTAGACAATTGATGTGTTTTCTGCGGGGTTCGATCCGAGGCTATATAACGAGAAGCCAACAATAACTGACAGTTCAGTTCAGGAGAAGTAGTGGATTAGTGTAGTGTGGTCAGAAGTCGAGAGTGTCCAGTCGAAGCCAGTGATTTGTGAAATGTTGCAGCAAGTTGCATAAATATCCAATAAATTCGATCATCAAATCCAAAACCCGTTTTATAAGTCAAGCAATCCCCAAAACATGTATAGGCACTGTGAGCAAACTGCGATGTCTTTAAAGTTAAGGACCAACACATAGACTCCATAATCAGAGTGTCATTAAATAATCAACTTTTAAAAAATATTAGCCGGTCACGGTAGTCACGCGGTCTAAGGTATTTACTGTCTTCGCTCGCTCAAAAGCCTGGATCGTGGGTTCGAATCCGACACAAGGCATGGATGTTTGGTATGTGTGTGTGTTTGTGTTGTCCTGTGTTTAAGTGTATGCCTTACAACGAGCTGATCACTAGTCTAAGGAGTCATAACGGCTGTAAAATGATAAAACTGAAAAGCTAAACCTCGACACCGTAAAGGTATAAGAGGAACGGATTAAATAAGCAAAAACAAGTAAAACAATATTAAAGTAGGTGACACGTAAAAGATCACTGTGTTTTAAACGGGTAAGAATGCCTAATTCAGATCTTAAAACAATGACTTAAGTAACTAATCCCATGAATCAGGGTATGCATGCAAGAGCTGATAGTTATTAACCTGTTCAAGATGTTCTCTGCTTGTATGGAACTGGAAAACTCATGACAATGTTCACGTGACTCTGTCCTGAGCAATTTGAAGAGAATTGGGTGTGAGGTTCTCACAGCGGTAACCGTGATGAGAGATATATTCTGGGATATGACGCTGTGAAGTCTGCTATAAGTTTGCCTAAATTTCTGAAAGACGTACTCTCCACATCTTCATGATGGCAGAATAGCCCAAGAAGCAGAATATTATAATTAATTAGCTAACTTTTCTAGAATATAGCCCACACAAGTTATATACTACTTTTATTTTCCACGTTGAAATTGTTTCATTATTATGTGTAAGAGAGATCTGGTCGGGATATGTAACAGCGTAGTCGGTATAGCGACTGGCTACCGGCTGGATGACCTAGGGGTCAGAGTTGGAGTCCCTGTAGACTCCANGTTTTTGTTTCTCTTTCTCTTTTTTTCCTGAAAACGGAGGCAGTACATTTCTCCGAAACTTCAGTAAACTTCTGGCAGACTACAGGATGTCACATACCAGAAGACAGTATTCTTGAAGTTGAACGACTTCCATCCGCTCACACATGATTTCTCTTGTATTAATTTTAATATTATCCCTGCAACTACGATTATGTCTCTAAAGTACTTCCTTTCTGTCATATATCTTGGCCAGAATTACAAAAATAAGAACTACTTAAGATATACATATATAGACATGAAATTCTTAATTTTTTTTAGTAAATAATCCAAATAACCTTAATTATAGATGTAACATCTGAAAATAATTATTATGTGTAAGAGAGATCTGGTCGGGATATGTAACAGCGTAGTCGGTATAGCGACTGGCTACCGGCTGGATGACCTAGGGGTCAGAGTTGGAGTCCCTGTAGACTCCAGAATTTTCTCTTTTCCACGTCGTCCAGACTGGCTCTGGGGCCCACCCAACCTCATATCCAATGGCTACCGGGGATAAAGCGGAAGGGGCGTGAAGCTGACCACTCACCTCCAACTAGTGCCGAGGTGAAGAAAATATGGATTAATACATCCATTCCCCCCATACGCCTTCATAGTGTAGTGCTTAATTAGTTAAGTACCGACGAAAGACCTGGAGTTTTTTCTACAAAATTTCGTACCCAACAAATTTCTCTAGGGACGGACAGTTTATAGATCATAAAATTTCTGTTTAGCAGTTGGGGAATAGGAGAGTTAAAAGTTCTGTTGATAGAGTAGCAGTCCTGTCCTACGTGACGTAACGCTACACTTCGCCAGAGTAGCAGTCCTGTCCTACGTGACGTAGCGCTACACTTCGCCAAGTAGCAGTCCTGTCCTACGTGACGTAACGCTACACTTCGCCAGAGTAGCAGTCCTGTCCTACGTGACGTAGCGCTACACTTCGCCAAGTAGCAGTCCTGTCCTACGTGACGTAACGCTACACTTCGCCAGAGTAGCAGTCCTGTCCTACGTGACGTAGCGCTACACTTCGCCAAGTAGCAGTCCTGTCCTACGTGACGTAACGCTACACTTCGCCAGAGTAGCAGTCCTGTCCTACGTGACGTAAAGCTACACTTCGCCAAACGGCCGCATCGCAGGGCCTCCCCGGCCCGGCTGAACTCCATGACGGACTTGTGCCTTGTCTTCTTGTTTGAGCGGCCTTTATAATTGTAATTTACAGCTGAAAGCACGAACTCTGTGGCTCTTAAGACCTTTAATTTTCCTTCCGCGTCACACAACACGTGGCCAAAATAAATTATGATGAATCTGCTGTGCGTTCTAAAATTCTACGTCTCATCTTTCTTCTTTTACTACGCGGCTAATGGACACAATGAGAGATGTTAAAATTGTGAAGGGCGAAACCTTTACATAAAGAGATAGAAACCTAAAACAGGTTCCGACTCGTCATCTTTTCTTTATACGAAATGCCATAAAAACGATTCAGCCTTCAAAGATAGAAAACTAAATGCTTCAAAGAATAGGTCCATGCAGCTTAGAGCACACTCTTTAAGACCACGAACTATTAGGAATGAAGGTATAATGATTCAAGTATTCTGAGATGTGACACCTGTAGGCTTCTATAAATTTGTCGGCCTTACGGAGGAACTTCTTGCCGTCATCTTCAAGGTAGAAGAACAAGCCTAGCGCGGAGAAGAAGGTACACTTATACAGGGTGTCCCAGGAAGGAAGGTCAATATTCCGGGAAGTCATAGTATCGGTCATTCGAAACAGAAAAGTGTATGTGTCCATGTGTCATATCCCGGACCGTTTCCGAGAGAGAGCTATTTCAGTGCATTTTCCTCTCACTGACGTCAGAACTTCGAACATAGCATTTGTAATTTATGTCATACGGAAGCAAGGAATGACAAAATAAGAGGTCATAGAGGATGAAAAATTATAAATATCCAATTTCCCCCCCCCCCCCAAAAAAAACACAGGTGCCCACGTCCCCGTAAAGGAGAAAGTTTCGAAAACGCATCATATACAGTACACACGCAACGTTTTTCTTGCTCAATCCCATCCATAAAAGAAACTCTGTATATAATAGGATAACTTTTAGGAAAATAACAATAATTTTAAAATACATTTTATTAATTTAGGTAAATATTTCAATATATTGTCACGTGTTCGGTGTTCCGTGACTAATAATATGATTGGATTCATTGATACTTCTTTACAAGAACTCTTAATTACATCCAGTTTCAACAGCTCACAGTCAATGACTGCCTAAGACTCGCTCCATTCCTTACTGGACCGCGAGTGTCTTGTCTTCTGCCGTTGACTGACTTGGATCTGATTTACGAATCGGTCACTTTTTCAGCTTCCGCTGTCCGCTGGTTAACTCTCCACAGCTGAACACTGAACTACTGAGCTGCTTTCTCAATTCTCTTCCGACTGAATCGCGAATGAACTCTCGAATCTGAGTCTGAGGCTTATGTTACGACCGACGGTCAGTCGGCCAGTCTGTCTAGGAACAAAGCATCCATCTGGGGCTCACGGCTAGACTTTTGTTACTGTCAGACAGTTGCAGGTTTGTTGATGTGGGGCGCTCTCTCTGACGAGAGGACGGGTCTGTCATTTACAATTGCTGCTGGTTGGTCCTCGCCAGCTCAGTCATTTTTGGGTATTTTACTGTCTCAAATTCGAGAATTTCCTTTTTGTCGCCTCCTACGACTAGCAGGGCTACGGTGGAGGTATTCGACCCCGTCCCATGTTATAACTTCGGGGAGAACTGAATATATTAGATCACCATTTCAAACAGTTCCTCTGTTATATTCTGTGTTTGTCCGTTGCTATGAAACGTGCCAAGCGAATTGCTAATTTCGTAGCGAACCGTTGTCTAGCAATGAACTATTGCGTGTCTTCCGTTGCCTCCGGGAACATGTGTTAATTTCGTAGTGAGCCCTTGTCGAGTAATGGACTATTCCGGCGTTCAGGCGTCATGTCACAATATTTAAATATCGTAATTCTAAGTAAAAACTTATATATGACAAGACTAATAGCAATGTATTTATTGCGACACAGCGTCCAGTAACGAATGTAGATGAACTGTAATATTTACAAACGACTGGTGATGGTAGTTGACGACCGAAACATATAACATAACAGCACAGAATCGACGTGTTTGAGAACAGATTCCTGAGGGGAACATCTGTACCTCAGTGATATTTACAGGAGGCAGGAGGCTGCTCTAAGATAATTTTCATAATCTGCCTTCTTCCAGATGAACAGACAAAGGAGGGTGAGATGAGCTGGGAATGTAGATGGTATGGGAGTGAAGACAAATGTGTACAACACTTTGACAGAAAATTCCTGAAGGAAAGATTGAACTTACAAGATTTTGGTGTAGATGTTAGGATAGTATTAAGACGGCTGATGAAGAACAAGAATTAGAGTGCGTCGATTGGATTCCTCTGGCTCAGGATACCGTCCTGTAGCGGGTTCTTATGGACATGATAATGAACCACTCGCTCATTCCCCTCTGTCTAAAATGCAACTTAAAATTGTTGACAATCTCTCTTTAATTTAAACTAATATTAAAATCACATTAATTGCTACATATTCCGAACTTTCTCGGCCATCTTCAGGCAACCCTTCACTGTTTGAAAACCGTTGTACTGCACTGGATCTGAAGTCAATACATTTCCACGCTACTGCATTATCGCTGTTCACACTAAAAGGTGTTTGTCTGAGAACGAAACTCTCTCTCCGTTCCGTCTCATTTTCATTTTTCGGCGTCCATGTTTCTGTAATTTATAATATCTGTTTATTGTCAATACAAAGATGTATCGATTGTCTGAAAATGGTCGAGAAAGGCCGAGACATGTAGCGTTTGATGTGATTTTAATGTTACTTTAAATTAAATAGAGATTATGAGCAGTTTTAATTTTCATTAAAGACGGTGATGAATGAGTGGCACATCAATGCAACAGAATGCTTAAATATAATATTACGGTAATGAACATTCGGGTTCTAAAAAATGGGAGTTTTTTTGGGGGTTAGCTAAGCAACTATTAGTTCTCAAAACACTCTCCTTGTAGAGTTCATTTTGATGGCCATTAATTTGGGAAGTACAGGTGGTGTAAATGTTTGCGACAGAAAATTTTTAATTGTGATTAGGAAAGACTTAAATAAAGAGAATTACGAAATTCAAGAGACGCAAATGAGAAGCCTTAATAATCAGGAACGTACGAGAGTAACGTACATACCGCTGACGTCACTCGAGGTCTCTCGCATAATTAAAACCGTCTCTTTCTGCAAGTTGGAAACATTACGAAGCTCAAGTCCGTGAGAATTTACTGCGCATGACAACTCACAAAGCGAGGTGTTGAAAAAAAAGTCAGCGAAGTGCGCAGCTTAGGAAAATTAAGGTTTCGTAAACGCAGAGACACACACATACAGCATAAAACACTCTTCAAAGCAACTTGAGAACCTCATGGTCACTCTCTGGAAAACATCATGTTATGTGAGGAAACTGTAAAATTTAAACATTTTTAATTTAAACATTGCTATATTTGTTACTGATATGTAGCTCTGGGTTATGGGCACCATATAGAATACCTCTGTCAGTTCGGGCTTTGCAAAGCAGTCATGCCTATCTTATGCTACAACGGCAGTTTAGTCACTGGAACAGTCTTAAGCTTGACCACCGCCAAGTTTAAACCTCTTATATTCTCTGTGTCTGGATTCGCCTTATCCTATACTGGGAACACGTTCATTCTCATGATTGTGTATGACTTCTGCTTGTTGCTTGCACAATTTTGTTATATAACAGTATACATATGGAAGGATGAAAGCCGTTTGCAAATCGCGGACCGGTGTGAACCTTGGAAAATTTCCAGTGGTGCGGAGAACCTTGCTTTGCAGGCGCTGCAATTTTAACAATATACAAAAATCCAGTCCGTACCTCACAGGAAACAATTACGTTTCCGCTACAAAGTCAATTCGGTTAACGCTGTTTACGAAAACAGTCGCTGTTTACCGTGAGAAGCATATGGAACACACAGATACACTCTGTGTGCATGATCTCTAGTTCTGGTGTGTTAATCGTGTGGTACGTATAGTAACCGCTGGACTTTAAAAGGTCAATATTATACCCCTGTCTAAGCCTAGACCTTACTAGTAATATCTTTCCTTTGTGTTTTCCTATCAGAGCTGTGTATGCACCCCTATCGCATGTGTGCTACATGCTCTGTCCATCTCATCCTCCTTGGCTTCATCATCCTAATTATATGGATGAAAAGCACGACTATTGAAACTCCTCATTATGAATTTTTCTCTATTCTCTTATTTCATCCCCCTTTAGTATAGACATTTTCCTCAGTACCTTGTTCCTAAATATTCAGAGTCAATATTATGCATTTAATGTGAGAAACCAAATTTCACACCGATGCAAAACAGGAGGAAAACTTTTAGTCCTGCGTGTTTCAATATTCATATTCTTATAGCAGAAGGGAAGACAAAGGCTTCTAAGTTGAATTGTAGCAAGCATTTGCTCAGTTTAATCTGCTCTTAATGTCTGGTCTAATAATATTGATGTGTATATTGCAGCTATGAGACAGCCAATGAGATCCAAGCTCAGGAGGAAGGTTACGTGAAGAATCTCGGAAATCCTGAACAGGAAACCCAGTTCGCTCAAGGTGGGTACCAATACACGGCTCCAGATGGCACTCGTATCAGCCTCACCTACACTGCTGACGAGAACGGCTTCGTCCCACAAGGAGCCCACCTTCCAACACCACCCCCAATCCCTGAGGCCATCCAGAGGGCACTGGAATACATCGCTGCACACCCAGAAGAGAACGAAGCGGGAGATGGCAGTGAACCTCAACCGGCCTACAAGCCGGCCGGCAGACAATACTGAGCCATGGAACCATCTGTGGGTTTCTATGGTAATTTCTGAAGATTCAAAGATTCCTTATTGGGTTCTGTTCATTATATACTAATAAAAATCAAAGGAAGTTAACAATTTTAGTGACAAAATATGTTGTACCTCTTAGCTAACTCTAGAAGCTGCGGTTTCAGTTCTTACAGAGTTCAGTCGAAATTTTCGACAACTGGCACTTGTAGGGTTAATAAGCAACATCTCATTGTAAAATTTTACAGCTGTTGTCCATAGGCGACATATTTATTCATTTTCATAATTATTATCATAATTAACAAATCTTTTCGTATGATTAGGTAAAGACCGACGCCCAAATGTTGAAAGTATATCTTCAGGTTTTGACGTAAGAAACATAATTTAGTTTGTTTTTCTTTGAAAGGAAGTGATGTAAGATAATTCTGGCAAAGTGCAATGCTTACAACATATAATTTGTTACGAATCGAGCACCGCAGACAATAACTTTGGCGACACTGTATCATACCACTCATCTGCGAACGACTCCGCTCTATCATTCATAACTTCACAACTAATTTGACACATGTCTGCATATTTCTAATAAAAATCTGAATCATAATTTTATAATAATGAAATAAACCTACCAAATTTCGTGACATACTTTATTTAGTGGTAGGAACCTAAATACACCAAGAATTTTGGTAAATGCTCACAGTTAGTGCTAACAGCTCTCAATACGTGGTTTCATTATGAAGATATGTCACTGTATTGAGTGGGTTTATGCTCTATATCGGACACCTAGCCAAAGTTTCTGTCCATAGAAATGTAGTATATGTGAACAATTATTTATGAGTGGCAAAATAACAGGTGGAAAAATATATATATACACTAAAGAAGAATACAAGAAAAGGAAATATGTAAATATAGGGCCTCTGTGTGATGCGCCACATGTACAGCGTGTTCATAAAGCCCCTCTAAAGTTTATTATTGTATAGATCACATGAAATATCAATAGGTCCATATTGTTAAATTTTCTTCCAAACTCCTCCCTAATAGAACTTCTGGGTTCGAAGTGATAGTACTAATACATATTCTTGTGTAGAGGCTGTTCATTACTAATTATGTCTCACGGAAAGAAATAAGAGTTAAAATTATTTTAATATATTAGACAAGGATATTATGAACACCCTGTATTACTATGACGTAACTTGCCACACTATGGCCAAGGTTTCGTATTTATAGTTTAATTGTTTGCAATTCGTGTTCATACACGTACAGAGTTTCCGCACTATGTTTACATAAATATATTTATGTATACAAGATGTATGTAAAAAGTTATTAGGTAATAAACTAAGAAAACGTTTTATACAGAAAGAAAAACATATAACTCAGCTGTCTTACCAAGTTCACAGATAAACCACAGTGACACCTACATTGTAACCGTGGAAAATCGCATACATTCCTGTGTTCGCACAAGTACACGTAAGCTGGCATTCTTCTGTTCTGAGACACAACGAAACAAAAGCAAGTTTCGGGTTCGTACAATAATAAGCAAGGAAATATTTAGACAGGAGTTGCAAATAGTTAGGAAATATGAGATAATGCGCTTAATGAATTCTCCTATTGCGTGAAGGGTCTAATTTTTCTTGAAGTTATGTTGTCTCTATTCCATATTGCACCATAAATACTTCAATTAAGATACGTACTTTCTTACCGTAAGCGCAAGTGCAAACGTGAGAAAATTCTGGTAAATCATGTCACTTGAATTCTCTTACATTGCATTCTCTGTTACGAAGTAATTAGTTCTTGGTGGACCTCAGGTTCTCACAGCAATGACTATGAAGGAGTACGTCTTCTTTGCGACGCCTTATAGACTGGTAGACGTTCACAGACATTTCGAAAGGAACTACTGCATCCGTCTTCAGGGTCAAAATGTCAGTCAAGCAACGCTCCACTTGCTGTCTGCTTCTTGTTAGTTGCTTTGTTTGGCCTACTCTCCGACCCTGAAGATGGATGTAGTTCGTTCCCTCGAAATGTTGGCGAACATTTAGCGGACTACACGGCGTCATTTCATTACTTTTCGTAATTATTATTTACTCTCTATACACTTCATGTTCTTTCTTGACTTTAATCTCTTCGTTTCTCTCATCCTCGCATTTATCATTTCTTTTATGTTCAGTAATTCACTTGACTATCTGTTCCTACTTTCTTAGGTCGTCCCCTTCCCGCCTCTTACAAACTCATTTTAACCCTTTTTCTTATTAAAGCAAGTTGTTTGTACAACTGGCCTCATGTCACTTCTCACACCCTCGAACCCACCCCCTTGTCTGAAATTTTTCTTCTGCGCATTCAAGGTTACTCTTAGCCTTGTTCGAAGTTACGTGACACTTGCTTTACTATTCTACTACTACTACTATTACTACTACATTTTCTTCTCCTCTTAGTCTTCAAGATCCGAAATCTTTCATTGTCTTGAAGGTAAAAAGGAAAAGGTATCTCTGTAAAAAGCCGTGGAGACCCATAATGATGTGAGACGTCGAGGCTGGCACGTTTTCTAGACAATCGGCTCACAGATGGCGATGAGGTTGTCAGCCTTACGCACCGGCTGCCCTTTACCCCCAGGAAGATTCCTGGTACTCATTTCTGTTAGAGGCTGAGTCGACTCCAGGGCCATAGTGGGGCTGAAAGGATTAGGTCAATTGAAAATTCCAGTGATCTCATTGTCTTGTATTTTCTGTTTACCATCACCTCTACTTCCGACGTCTGACGATTCTCTGTCGATCTCTGTTCGTATCGACTTCCATCGGTATCGATTCCATAAGGAAACCGTAGTTCAAACTTTTCTGATTACAATTCATGCGCGGCTCTTGGCTTCTTTGTGATAAGACAATTGTTCCCGTGCTGTCTGCATATTTCTGCGTTTCCAGACTCTCTCATTACTGAAAATACACTTACGTAGGCTTTTCTTTATCCATGACATCAAAAATAAACCTTGCGTGTTATATTAAAGCGTAAAACGGGCGAATGTATACAATGCACAATACATACAACTCCCCCTTAAGAGTATCTCGCGAAGCCTTATGGGAAATTCCGTTTGCTTTCTTCCCATGCAAGCTCAGTCCTTAAGATGTCGAGTACAAATTAAATCTTTGTTTCGTCAATACTACAACAGCTGACCCGCTCTCCGTTGCTAGGAAACCAGATTTAACATGCTGACATAATATTCACCTTTCATTTGCTGACTAACTAATAAGAAAACTGATGTAATTCCCGTTGAAAATTCGAAGGACAGTTCCTTCATTTCATCATGATCATCACGGGCAAAACAGTTCTTTTTAGCCACAGCCTATCTTAGAAAACTCTGCAACATTTCTCTTGAATTAAATCATCCGGTTTTCACTTATAAGGATTTCGCAACAGCAACTTTTTTACGGAGCAAGATTGCCAGCTTACGTCCAACTCCCAACTTTGAAGGCCAGGTCCCTGTACTTCTGTCCCCCAGTGGCTAGGGGGGGGGGAGCAATTATATCCCCAGGCACTGAGTTCCCTTTTCGTCGCCCTCTGCTTCTCACAGGGCTATGGTGGAGGTATTCTAACCCGCCGTCATAAGGGAAGTTCCTTCTTTGTTACACCGATTAATGCCTTCATCTTCATCTTTCCCTTCCTTCCAGTCTCTCACATTCCTTCTGAATCCTTTTACTTGCCCATCCTATCGTCGTTACTCCTCCTTCTTTCTTTCCTCTCCTTTACGTTAGAACGTTTAGATAAATATCGCCAAAACATGCCTCGATGCTCTGCTCACTTCAAGTCATTTTATGTTTGGGTAAGAAAATAAATATAACAAATGTTGTGTTAGAACAATCTGCATTTGGTTTCCATGGAAACGACGTGCTGAAGTGCCTCTAAACCCTGCTACACAAAGCCTGGACCCATGGGAAATGTGGCTGGGTATGCTCTAGAGCCGCCCTGATCTCTGTGGAGAAGAGAGGGAACCCCTGTCCTTGGTGGGAGATCCCGCGACATCCGGGCCGTTGCTAGTTCCTATGTCGACTTAGATATCAAATAATAACTAACTCCATGGAGCGGAGCCCCTCTTGAGAAGGCACCACTCGCTCAGTCACTCATTAATTTCCCAGTATTTATAGAACCTGAAGGTTTATTGCCGTGTTTATAAAAGACCACCACTGGTCCTGTCCTAAGCCAGATGAATCCAGTCCTCGTCACCTCAGTTTATTTCTTTAAGATCTATTTCATTGTTATAGCCCTATCTTCGTCTGTATCTTCCTAGCGGGATCTTTCATTCCGACTTGCCCACCAAAAACCTTGTATGCATTCCTTTTATCACTCGTGCATGCTACATTCCTAGCCCGTTTCATTCTCCTTAACTTGATCATTCTAATTATACTTGGTGAAGAGTATAGGTCAGGAAGCTCCTCATTGTGCAGTTTTCTCCAACTTCCTGTCACTTCATTGTTCTGGGATCCACAGAGCCGATCACACTGACCTCGCGGTCTAAGGCATGAACTGTCTTCGCTCGCTCGAACGCTGGGATCGTAGGTTCGAATCCCAATCAAGGCATGGATGTCTATGCGTGCGTTTATTCTGTGTTTGTGCTGTTCTGTGTATAGTTAGCGGTCTTGCGACTGGCTGATCCCCCGTCCAAGGGGTCATACCATCTGTGTAAAAAGGATTAGGAAACGGGAGAAGAGGCCAGGAACCAACAAAGAGCTGTAGAGCCACTGATGAATGAATAAACGAATGGGATCCAAATATTCTCCTCAGCACCTTGTTCTGTGTTCTTCCTTACGTAATATAAACGCTGAGAGGTTATATTCTAGTCCTAACACAAATAACGTTTTGAAGCACCATTAAGTCCTTATACCTTCTAGTTATTACGACACTGGTTCTTTCTTACCAACCTGACAGATTAAAATACCCGACGCTATGTGGGGGTCATATATGTACTTTCACTCCACCTAAATGTCGCACACAAATCAGTTGCGTCACATAACCTCCATTTTATGAAGCGTCAGCCTCTATCCTAAGTTCGATTTTCAGAAGGATTGGCTGTTAATTTGTATGGGTGTGAAACTTGGTCCCGCACATTAAGGTCAGAACACAGACTAGGCGTGCTTGAGAGGAATTTATGTTGCTAACAAAGGGGAAAGAATGACTAGAGATGACTGCATAGTGACGACCCACAAGGCAGCGTCCACACGAGCGCACAAAATGCGTCCGTTGTAGAAATAAACAAGAGAGGCGAATGCTACGCTTTCTTCTGTCTCCACTGCACATAAAAATCTACGCACCGGATTCTGTCACTGTGTGGTGTCCTCAGCAACGTCCGTCATAAAGTACGTTCGTTACAACGGACGCATTTTGTGCGCTCGTGTAGACGCTACCTAAGTTGTACACCTATTCAAATGATACCAGAATGACCAAGTCATGGGCGTTGATACAAGCAGGGCATGCAGTACAAAACCGAGACAACAGAAATAATTACACAATTTTGTAAGATTTGAGGTTCTCACAGCGGTAATTGTGAGTTTTCTGTCTTCTGGGATATAACGCTGTGTTGTCCGTTGAAAGTCAACCGCCGTTTCGGAGGAACATGCCTTCATCTTCAGTGTTGAAGGATAAGGCAAGCCAGAAAACGGCGTGAATCAAGTTTTAAACAGCGATGTTTTCTAGCTTGGCTTATTCTTCGGTCCTGAAGATGGAGGTGACACGTTGCTCTGAAACTTCGGTTGACTTTCAAGTGACTACACGGCGTTATATCATAGAATACAGAAATTTTCATACAAAATTTTGACCGTAAAACACGATTGAAATAGGCCTTTTGGAAGACAGATGGGGAACAATATGAAAATACGAGTAGGCGGGTGGGAGCGGTGGGAGAGTGAAACTGGATCCATTTGACTATGAATATGATCAGTCATGAGAGGAACTTCTTGCTGCAAGGAGTTGGTTAATCAGTTCCCCGTTCTTTGTTTAGTTATGAAATACTGCAGACTCCTACAAGCGTCCAGTAGAATGTACACAGTTGATGTGGGTGTGAACTCAGGACACTTCATGAAAGTCTGTGTAAGTTTTATATCAGTCCCAATCATTATCATAATCTTCCCAGTTTGAGGTTACTGCCCCAGCTGCATACAACACAGCCGGAAATCATAAGAACTAAATTCATGGATTGATCAATCTCGTGAAATCTGAAGACACGCTGAACAGAAGAAGCGAAAGAGAACTGACCTACGGCTATTGTTGCGAGATTTGTTCAGGGAAAGGTCTGTTGTTGCTTAACTCAAAGCAACATATCGTGAACATCCGGCCAATGCACTTAATTGGTGCCCGCAATTTAGATACTATGCCTGATATGTGCATCTCGGATCTTACTTAATTGTATATGACTTGTTTAACCTTACTGCCATCTGTGAGCCGACTGGCTAGACAAAATGCGAGAACCTCGACGTCTCACAACCTTATGGGCCTCCACGGTCTGTTACAGCGATACTGTTTTTTTTACCTTTTATTTCATTTGATTTTGTATCAGTGCCACCTATCAAGGCCACCAATAACAATCTCACGATTACAAAGGAATTTTATAGAAACTCCACTATCATAATCGTGTAATGTATAAACAAAATGTTGCCTTACAATAACCCAAAAAGAGTTATACACCTTTAAACTGATACGCCTTATAGTAAAATCTTGCAAAGTAACCTGCAAGCATAAAAGTACTTTGGCTTTCAAAATCAAAGAAACAGACTTCATCACTTGTTTAACGACGCTGCCACTGTCTTGGACTGCGTAGCATTGAATTGTGTGACGTCACGTGAATACTGTATTGTGAAAGAAGTAGAAGAAAGCCGCAGCTACCAAATTTGAGAGATAGTATCCTGAACTTCACTCGCAAGGGAATGAAGAAAAACAGCGTGAAGCTTCAGTTAACATAGTTTTTGTTCCTGCAGGGATTCGAACCTGTCATTCCTGATTAAAAATTATTCTGCGTGAAATTCAAGAAAAATAATATTAATTCGTTCCGCCAGAACCATTAAATATAGTAGAGAAACACCAAAAAATTACAGCCATACAAAAATATTTTAATTATATTAATCAAATATAAAATTTATTATCAGAAGGGACAGTTCATCCAATATAGTAATTATGCTCTTCAGTTATCGATACTGTTTTTAAATGTTGAAATTATCGATACTTGGCACTTACAGGGTTAACTATTGGAAGACAAATGAAAACAGAAATTAAACTTAGAGTCTATTTCTTCTGTCTATAATGTAATAAATTAATATCACTGATTCACATTTAAGCCATACAATGATCCTTAAATTTATAAAATGTAATTAAATTATTAAAATATGTATATATTAATAATATTTTAATAATTTTAATAATATTTTATACAATTAGCGATTATTGTATGGATTAAATATGAATCAGTGATATTAATTTGTTGCATTAAAGACGAAAAAATAGACGCTAAGTGACACCTCAATGCAACAGGATACTCAAATATAATATTATGCAGTGATTAAGAACAATTAATACTGAAGATGAACTTAAAAACAAGCGTCATGAAGTCCCTTGTGTTTCAACGTAAGGAAGTGTGAGACGAGTGTACACGCCTTCACACACGCGACCACCGTTCAGTTCTAATTATTTCTGCATTTATAGAGAACTACTTTTGAAACAGCCTGTGCTAAGGCACCTAAATAATGCGTTACCTATCTGCAGACGCAACTGCATGGGTCTCGGCAGAGCGGGAGAGGAGAAAGCGCAGTCATAACGTGAACAGTTAACGCATTAAAGGCTCAGGATTTACGGCCCAAGACAAGTCATCGCCATGACTGCTGATGGTTATCTGCACACTTTGCCGAACGGAGAAAACAAAGCGGCCAATATCTGGAACATGAATAACTGAACCGGGGGATATTTTCTTCTAATTTCTGTTGTGCTTTTGCTCAGTGCCATCAAGTGTATACAGCCCTTATGCCCTAAGGAGTTAGATGCATTTATAACCTTAAAAAACACAAAACTTATAGTGGAGTCGTTAATGGTTTAAAGGCTGAGTCAAAGTCAGAGTTACTTTACGTCTGCCGGTTTAACGCCAATCATTTCCTCTTGGCGTCAAACCCCTTTGAGATCCACGACCAGAGAGTTTTCTTTTCAACTGAACTCTTGCGGCAATGGTCTCTCACAAAATTTGTCTGGAGTACTGAGGAGAACCATGAAAAGTCTGAGATATGATAGCCGATGTTCCTGCCGAGATTCAAATAAAGCATCTTCTGAGTACGAGATAATAGCGTGACCGCTGCGCTGCCCCGCTCCGTTCTTCTTAGTTATGTTCAGGATTTTTTCAGGACGCTCTAGACTCCTAGGGATATATAGCGTCGAAATGATGAAGCAATGTATTTGAATTATATTCGGGAGACCATCTTGTATCTTTTCAAACAATACTGTCATGTGAGGGAGTGACTATAGACGGGGTTTAGACTCGTGCCTCAATTTATACACTCACGAGTCGTGGCTGTATTTTACCGATCACTGACACACGAAGACTAGACTTTTCAGTCTATTACAGTCTCCACTAGCCGTGTCCTGGCAACGTATTATAATATAGGAACTATAATAGCCTCACTCAAATCACACACTCCATATATCACTGTACTACAGCATACATAAAGTCTTCTCTTCAGAGCCGGACTTTCAAATGAGCACTCTTGCCACTAAATCGCGGACATTTTCACACCAACCTCCTAGTCCTCTCTTCACCGCCAGAAACATTACCCATTGTTTATAACATCCCGACATGGGCCACATAGAAAACACACTTATTCTATTGTGTCTGGATTCGTTGCAACAGAAATTTGTTTACCGCGCCATTGCGTAGGAACTGCCACGGTGCTGACGGCACAAAACACCGTTCTTCTGTCGCTGTAACATTGTTGAATTTGTGTCTGTTGCTGCGGGAACGTGTTTACACAACCGTTGCCCACAAAGGGTACTGGTATATCCGCCCATTTCGCGGTCGTTGCTTAGCAACGGCTTCACAGGCTACAATATATTGAAACAATTGGGAACTTAATCGAACCCCAGAACGGCTGAGACTTTTCGTGACTTCCTCAGACTTTCCAGGCAAATGAAACTTAGAGACCGACAAGATGATAATATCCTGCCTGGTTATGGCTACAGCACGCTTCCGGGAGCGCGATGGGTGAGTATGCAGCAATGATGAATGGGTCCTTTCTAATACGGTATGCATACAGATCACTCACTGATTAATGGGCTCTCTACAGTTGTGTTTGATATGTCAGGTACTGAAGTGAAAGAACTGGATACTAATGACACACTGCGAACGGAAGGTAAACTACTCAGATAAATTCTTCCAAGTAAAAACGATTAAAAGTTCGTATGTTGCCTGTTAGATGGCGTTAATACACACTTTATAATGAAAGACTGCATTACACAGATTTCCTCGTACACTTTCACGCTTATACCCTGACGATGTATGCAAGAGTATCCTACGAAACGCTGGTACCCTTTCCCCAAACTACAAGGTGTCACATGCAGGAAGGTTTCCTGAGAAGCTGTCCATCGCTACTCCAAATCCGATGCCTTATATACGAGTAATATTTCGTAACAATTATATTTCACGGTGAGGAATTGTAAGCCCAACGCTCATCCTCAAGCTGGAGGACCATCCCTTGTCGGCTATCCGCTATTGCTTACTCAATATATTGGAGGGCGTCTCCTCCATCCCACAACCCGAGGACGCGCCATGCCGTCCTGACAAGGGACCCACCTAAAATGAATTGGCAGATATTTCGAAATGCAAAATTAATCTGATCGAAGACAACTACAGAACGGAAAGAAACTTATTTCCGAATATGTTAAAACAATGCAGACGGCGGCATGACCCAAGGAAGTGGGGGAGATCTTTGAAGAGGCAACTGAATGAGACCGGGAAGCGTCAGTAAGTGGCCCCGCTCCCCGATTCATGACGATAGTGATGATGATGATGATGATTGATTTTTTTTATTGCTAGTGGGGTGGGACTAAGTCCCTTGTACTGCGGTCACTTCCGGCCTATTGCACCAGCCCCATATGATCGGTGAAGGTGATTGTGGAGCAATTGGTGGAATGAAGATTGGCAGGGGAAACCGAAGTACTCGGAGAAAACCTGCCCCAGCGCCACTTTGTCCACCACAGATCCCATTTGACCAGACCCGGGATCGAACCCGGGCCGCCGCGGTGGGAAGCCAGCGACTAACCGCTTGAGCTATGGCGTGGCCTTGATGACTTTGCTGGTGACGACGATGATGATTATCCTGCGCTATATAATCTCGAGACGAAAAGCGCCGTTAAGTAACCCACGGAAGAAACGCCGTAATAATGCAGAGGATAAGACTGTAACTTCTTCGCCAGTTTTGCACTCGCGCATGTTCGCTCATCCTCTTGGGCTTTGCGTAATCTCTCCGTTAATGCAAACACTTTTTAAGTAATAACAATCCTTCTGGCTTCTGGATTCGATCTACGGGTCTGTAGCTAACAAGAAACATTGATTACCTAATTACCGGATACATAGATACCTCAGGGTCAACGAGGTGGCGCCCCTTGACCTTTCTAGACACCACAACCTGAATCCATTCTCCTGGGAAGATAGGCAGAACGGCAGGTAACTGAAAAAAGAGGGAAGTTCAAAGGTCATCTCGGAAGATCGGTACTTGATTCTGGAGCCTGAAAGTTAGGAAAAGCTGTCCGTTTATCACGAAACAGTAAACTTACTGCTCAAAGATTGCTTGGATACAAAAAGGTGAAGGGACACCTGACTGAAGAGAGCTCTTTGACACGACAGCAACTCTTTGGTGCTCGGATTTCCGGACTTGCGAGGGATTTCTACCAAAAAATGCCCATTATAGACGATTAACATGCAATAATACTGATGCCACGGAAAGAAGTTCCATGGATGGTGGGGATGATGGAGATTGAGGCTCCCCCCCTCTATCTATTGTTGCATTCTCTTGCAGTCCTCACTGGTCTATATCAACCAGTCCAAAACTCTTCTCTCTAGCGAAGTTTACAAATGGCAATCCGGTTTGGTATAATGGCTGGTCGAACAGAGATAAATACAGGGAAGTGCACTGCAGGAGACAATATGGATGTGGTGGAGCCATACGATTTCTTTCAGTGGCCTCAGTTGTACAGCAGCAAAGAAATTACTCGCCGGCAAAATGATCAGCTTAATACACAGTTGATACCAACAAGCAAAAGTTTTCGAAGGAGCTATATCACTATGCATAACGTGATGCAGATAACGCCAACCCTTCCGGATAATATGTCACAGTTCGCAACATTTCCTGCCCTTTCTTCTCCTACATTTCCCCAGCTCACACGGCCACAAAACAGAGTGCTCTTATATGATAATGTAATCCTACAAACGCCAAGTGTCGAAAATTTCGACCTTTACAATCACTGATGTATCTGACTGCATGTGACATCTTTTGGCTTCATATCTGAACTACTAACTACATGGATGCGTGGCCTACTACAACAAAAGGTACGAAGCTCACCACCGCTCACGACGTTTAGAAATCATTTTTAAAAATCAATTTTAGATTTAGTTTTAATTTAATTGTTAAATTAGTTTCAACCTAATAGTTTTTACTGTTTAATCATATGTATAATTCTTGTTTGAATCAATGTCTAGTCTAGTTGATGAATTGAATACGTATAGAAAGTAACATTTCATGAACCATACGTATATAAATGGGAACGAGAGCGTTGCAGTCCGGTGGTCAAGAGTTTGAGACATACAGCGCCTGAGGATGGCCCCTTACGGTCGAAACATGTAGTGATATATATGTTAATAAACAATTGTTGTGTTGATGGTAGAATTAGTATATGTTGATAGTATATGTTAACTTCATGGAGCTGAGCTCTTCTTGAGAAGCCGCCAGTTGTGCAGCTACTCAAAAAAATTCCTACATTTTATGGAACCCTAAGGTTCATTACCGTGTTCACAAGAGCCCTCCACTGGTCCTTATATTGAGCCAGACATTTTCCTACATTTGACGTCTTGAACCGTGTTCTTATACACCGCATATTTAGCTGTTAAAGAGAAATAGTTTTGATAACTTAAAATGGCGGCTTGGAACTGCAAGAATGACATCTTGTACGGTTAAAAGGGGAAGGTATGTCTTTATCTGAGTCAGCTAATAGCTACGATAAGTATAATTTTGTATCCAATTTATCCTGATGTCGTGTTAATGGGAGAACAAGTCAGGACTCGTCTGAAATCCCAGGAACAAGATAGGAGCATCAGAATGTGAAAGTACAGCATGAGTCAAACAGTCGTGCCATGTGTCAGAAGTCGAGATTCGTGTAGAAGGGATGTGAGGTAAAAGTCCTCCTGAATTAAAACTATGATGTGTTAGTAAATTCTTGCGGAGTTAAGGTCAAAAAAACAACTCTCACTTTCCACAACACTGATGAATGGACAAGAGCCTGTTTCGGTCACGATAAAACGCGAACAGATAGAGCAGGCGCAAATCTTCCGGAGAAATTCGCCCTATTTTTTTTCCCTTTTAAATTAAAAGCCTGTCATGTTATCATTACCAAACTGATTTATTGGGTATGAGGTTCTCATGGGGGAGATTATACATAGTACTATCTTTTTTTTTTGTATGTGACGCCGTGTAGTCTGGCAGAATTTTATCGGCGTGTTCGAGGAACGAATTACTTTAATCTTCACGGTAGAAGAGCAAACGAAGCAAGCAACCCTCAAGAAACAAGCAGTAAAAGAAATTTATCTCCTTCATAAGACATCTGATTTGTATTTGGGAAATAGATCAGCTCGATGGGATGCGGGTTGGTCGACCGGAGTTCGAATACCTGTAGGGGCAAAAAGTTTAATTCTTGTCATAGCGTCCACATCGGCTCTGGGGCACACCCAGCCTCCTCTCCAATTGGTGCCGGGGATAGTTTTCGGGGGTAAAGCGATGGGGAGTGAATCTGACATCCATCTAATACCGAGTTGAAGAATGGTGGAGCTATACCTCCGCTCCCCCATAGGTTTCCACTGAGTGGTGATTAAATAATTAATTACTTAAATGATTTTGTAGTTGAACTGTAAAATATGTATTTCTTCTTAGTAATAGACGAGGTTCTGATGTATTTTGGATGCGGAAATTCGTTCTTAAATTGTGCCTACATACGCATCGTGTGACGTTATGGGTAATGTTATGTTAGTATTTGTCGTACAACCCTTGCTTCTGTTCGTGCTGGAGTTCGGTTATTAGAGATGTCAGTGAACTGAATTGGGCAGAAACACGTAACGCGACTACATTAACTAAAATTGTAGTAAAGCTTGTTACACTTTATGGTTGCCTTATGTCTCTGCAGCCCTTTGTTGGGCTTTGGCCGCTTTTTGGTTTCTTAATCATATACACAGTCGGTAGGACGCCTTTGACGGGGGATCAGCCCGTCACAAGGCCACTACCTACACACAGAACAACACAAACACGGAATAAACGCACAGAGATATTAAAGCCTCGAATGGTGTTCGATCCCACGACCCCAGTTTTCGAGCGGGCGAAGATGGTTCATGTCTTAGACCGCGCGTCCACTGTGATCGGCATGTATTGTAACGGTCAACACATTTCATTTTAATATTATGTAGACAACTTTCAGGGCTTCAGAGGATTAAATAATTTATGGATTATTTGTATTATATACTTAAAGTTAATGCTTCTAATGGTGGAGTAAAGATGAAAATGTAGTAGCAAACGCGACCCTCCACAGAAGAACAAGCCCCGCCACTCTCCACGGGAGACAAGTCACATCTGCTCTGAGGAAAGAAGAGACGCAAAAGATATGTCGGACCTGACGCGACCTTCCAGGTTACAGAAGCTTGATAATTCATGTGACTGTACTGTGAACCCATGTAAGCCTTGGAAAAATCTGTTATGAGCCAGTACAAGGACAAAGAATAAATTGCAGGACGTCTTCTACACTGCGGCCATCTTCTGAAAGCGTAAGCTGACATGGAGTTCCGGGTAGCTTTCCTGCTGTATACTTCCATTGCTACAATTCTTCAGTTGCTAACTTCTTACTTGGACAATGAAGGTTCATATTTGAATATAGAAATTCCATTTAGTTCACGGATTAACTTAATGGCCTCATGAACTAATCTAGTCATACTCGAATCAATATATTTCTTATTGTCTGCAAATATAAATAAGTTTCGGATTGTTCTTATAATTAGTATTACAATTGTCATATTTTTTGGACTCTGCTCCTCACCTGTTTTCAGGCTGGTTTCCTGCTCGGCTTGTTCTTGACTCTCAAGGTGGAGACAACATATTCCCCCGAAACGTCAGTTGATTTTCAACGGACTACACTGCATTATATCTTCATAACTACCGCTGTAATAACCTCAAATCCTAGGTTTTTCTCACTGTTTGCAAATTTAAACAAGTTTCATTTATTATTATTATTATTATTGTTATTATTATTATTATCATCACCATCATCACAATCATCGCCGCGATCTTTTATTGGGAAGAGCTGCACTTCTATACAGGTTTTGTCCACATTAAATCTGTCGGACATAACCTCAAAATTCTGAGAACTGGAAACGTTTGTAATAGTTTAATAACTAGGAGTCCTCTAATTTCATTTATGTATTTAAGTTTTCGCGCCATAATTTAACGTCATCGTCAGTTGTGGGGGATAGCCACCAATTCCAACATCGAAATCCTCCAGCGTGAGACAGTCGCCAGCCGATGTGAACGTGAGCACGATAAATGATACAAACTCCGTCCCAAGTGCAAACAATATATATTATATGTTTTTGATCTTGCTCTCTTCTACACTACATGTTTCGGCCTCAAACGGCCATCATCAGGTGTATATTCTCACGTTGCTGCCACACTGAACCCAGTCTAAAATTTAACATTTAAAAACACATTGTTACTTTCCTCGTATTATCAACATCTACCTCGTTGATATCTGCCTGGTTTGTAGATTATTGTGAGCACGGAAGCAAGGGACATTGTTGAGATCCGTCATCAGGCAACGACTGGTGAAGACACAGCAGAGTGAAGTGCTGTAGTGAGCCGCTGAGTGTGTGAATTAGCGATAGCGCTATAGTTACTTGTAGTTATGATCTGTAAGTGTTCAATGAAAATAATTACCAATCCAAACCCCGCGTAAAATCACTCATACATATGACAATAAAAATGGAGATCACATGTAGGCCATTGTGGGGGTCGAGGGTTGCGACCTGAGGACTCTAGAAACTGAATACGACAAACCAATGAAGGGATAAAGTCAGGAAGAATAAAGATAAGAATGCGCCTCGTACAAGAATAAACTTATCTGCAAAAGTCATGGTGCCTAGCAATCATGGCCATGACTTGCTTACGTCACTCCCAATGCATGTGTGTATGTATTCCAGTCAATTTTACCCCTGAAGCAAAAGCTGAAGGCAAAGATTTCGCAGAAGAAGCTGTTACCTAAATTCTTAATTGTAATGCTACATTCGCCGGTCACGGTAGCCGAGCGGTCTAAGGCATGTACTGTCTTCGCTCGCTTGGAAATCGAGATCGTGGGTTCGAATCCCACTCAGGGCATGGATGTTTAGTTTGTGTGTGTGCGTTTTTCTGTGTTTGTGTACAGGTAGAGGCCTTGCGACGAGCTGATTACCCGCCCAAGGAGTCCTACCGTATGTGTATGATCTAGAAAAACCGAAGTGAACGGAGAAGTTCATGGAGGTAGGCCTAGGCCCACTGGGGCTGTAGTGCCAAGGAAAAAAAATGCTATATCCGTGTGTTAATTGTCATATGTAGGAAATGATCGAAGAGTTAATTCGTAATATTTTGCAAAGAAAATTAATAATACGAACAGCCATATCCGTTTGCTCCCTGGAAAACTGATCAAGGACTACACCGAGACAGGACATGCAAGTATGGGAAAGCACCCAGCAATACTCAGTGCGCAGGTGGGGGAAGGAAGGTGTTGTGTATTGCTTTCACACTGAGGCCGCTCGCGATGTGATCCGTTAAAGTTCTTTTGGGTTAGTTACGTTACATCTCTGGATTCTACGATCAGACAGTGAGGTTAATTTAGTTTCAAGTAAAATATTAATTAATTTATGTATATTTCTTCGGACCTGAATTTAAGAAGCCATTGAACTCTGGTAATGCTTGCTACCATTCAGTCCAGAACCTTTTGTCTTCTCATCTGCTCTCTAAAAACATAAAAATTAGAATATACGTAGAAAACTATAATTTTGCCTTTAGTTCTGTATGGGTGTGAAACTTGGTCTCTGACATTAAGGGAGGAACACAGACTGAGGGCGTTTGAGAACAGGGTGTTGAGGAGAATATTTGGACCGAAGAGAGATGAAGTGACGGGAGGTTGGAGAAAACTGCATAATGAGGAGCTTCATAACTTGTACTCTTCCCCAAGTATAATTAGAATGATCAAGTCAAGAGGTGGGCAGGGTATGTAGCATGAATGGGGAGAAGATGAATGTATATAGGATATTGATGGGAAAGCCAAAAGGAAAGAGACCACTAGGAAGGCCAAAACATATGTGGGCATTATCCTTATTGTTAAAGTACACGTCAATAATACTTTGATAATAAGAATAATGCCTCAATGCAACGGGATGCTAGAATATGAAATATAATAAAAATATAATAGTATGTGGGTAGATAATATTAAAATGGATCTTAGAGAGATATGATGGGGTGGCACGGACTGGATTGATCTGGTTCAGGATAGGGGACCAGTAGAGGGCTCTTGTGAAGACGGTAATGAACCTTTGGGTTCATACAATTTGGGGAAGTTCTTGAATAGCTGCACAACTGGCGTCTTCTCAAGAAGGGCTCAGCTCCATCAAGTTAGTTAATGGCCATATTTCAATTCCATATAAAGGAATACGTTCAAATGCTTTCCGCCGATACATGCCCCTCTATATTTTCAACGAGTTTCAGTGTTAACACTTCACATCATAGTGGTTACTATATATATCACGTGTTTTAATGTTAAATTGAAATGTTTCGCGTGATTCTTAGCATTAACCGCGAATAGTTCCCTAAAGAACATTAACCAATTGGTCTCTATAATAAGAGAAGCAACGTGTTTCCTGTGAGGTAGGAACCGAATCTTTACATTTTAGTTTGAAGAAACAGGGATAAAGAAACATAAAGGCATGCTAATATCTTGTCTGTATGAGTAACTATCAGCTTTTCAAGAAGGTCTCTGCTCCATTAACCTTCGAGTGATGTCCTGAATATATCTGTAGCCTTCTTTATGGGTCAAGAATTCTCCTATTCATATTGGGCAGCACTAAGTATGGTATTTGTCGACTTATTAAGATAAAACTGCATACTAACAAGCATATGGATGACTAATGTTTCCTTCAAGACTACAGTGATGTGCCTAACATTTGTTGTTGGAATACTGTCTGGCTGTTAGCCTTGACGACAATCTTCAGAGGATGGGCTCGGTACACACATTGCCAGAAGTTTCTAAAATCACCGCAGCTCGAGAAACTCGCGAGGAATATGTTGATGTCGCAAGTCCAAAAGAGAGCAAACAATGTCAGAGTTTCTGATTGGTGGGTGAATGAGTGAGTGAGTGTCTGCTTTTGAAGATATAAATTTATGTCCTGTTCCTGGTAAAATTCGTGTACGACAAATTCAGAAAATTCATGTCATTTTAGTTCAGAGTATTTTAATCAACATTAAAATCTTCTTGGATGTGACTTCGTGTAGTCTGGTAGATAAGTGTCAATGTTTCAGAGGAAACTACTGCTCAGTGCGCAGGACAAAGTTTTTCCGGTATGTTTTAACGATTTCCAGTATGTGTACAGACGCCTGTCATGTTTTGTCTGTCTGGCCAACCAAGCAGACGGACGCTAAGTGCACTGATGTTAATAATGTGACACCCGTGGATAATTCAACAGGAACTCCCTTCGTTCGATACATAACTCGCCCTGCTTTCTGACGTATTGCTTTACATTTATACACGTTATCGAAGGATGTGTCGAAGCAGACGTTAAATCCATCTCCCTCAGATAACACGCACAAATACGTACTCGATCGTAAGACGTCTTCTTTGTACAGTGCATTGCACTTTATACATGCATGTCAGTATTCAGTGAATATATTACGTATGTTACGTTCGTGCGGAGGATATGCCAGTGGTCTGGAGGTTATGTAACTTTTCTGGAGGATATGTCAGTGGTCTGGATGTTATGTACACGTAAGTTGTCTGGAGAGTATGTCAGTGGTCTGGAGGTTATGTAAGTTGTCTGGAGAGTATGCCAGTAGTCTGGAGGTTATGTAAGTTGTCTGGAGAGTATGTCAGTAGTCTGGAGGTTATGTAAGTTGTCTGCAGGATACGTCAGTCGTCTCGAGGTTATGTCAGTGGTCTGGAGCGTATGCCAGTTGTCTATAGCCTAAGTTGGCGGTCTCGAGGGACGTCAGGGCTTGAAATATGTGGGAGGTGAAGGGTTAAATCATCACGTACATCTCAACACTGAGCTGGAATCGTGATCACACCGTCGTAGCCCCATGAAGAGACTGCTCTCAGAAATGTGGGCGACGCCCTCTTGTTAGGCGGAACTTGCATAGTCAGCTGAGGGAGGGGGGGGGCACGTGTGACGCTGAGGAAGATGAGAAGGATACAGAGTGTAAAATAATTTACAGGGAAAGTGGAAGTTAAGGGAAACACCGGAGAGACACGCGATACTTGATCAATTATACGACTGTCTCGTTACGTTGCCAGAGGGAATTTCAATCTAATTTGATTCACGTAACTTCCGGCTAAGGCCTCATCAACTCTTTCAGAATTGAAGAAGGAAGTGTCGCTGCGCTTGGTCGAGCACTATGTTATGAAGACGTGTTGGGGTGGACAATGAAGCTCTGCGCATCCTTAACCTGGGCACTAGGTGGAGAGTTGTCAGCTTCTCGCTCCGGCCACTTTACTCGCGGAAAAAGAGCTCCAGATTTCACCTGGGAGGCTAAGTGGGCCCGGGAGCTAGCTTTGGTAATGCAGAAAAGACAGGTCTCTTTTGCCTCTGCCAGGAATCGAACCCAGATTCCTCATCATCCAGAATGTAGCCTGACTAGTATACCGACTGAGCTACCGTAGCAAAGAAGGAAAGGAAAGACAGAGAGACTGTAGGGTATTTTTTGCGGAAGAAACATTTTTTAGCTCTGAGATTTCCCGGGCAATGCCGCTCCTACTTCTGGTAAAGACAAGTTTGAAGAGAAGGTAAAGCGTTGGGAAGTGAATTGTTTTGGAGTTGTAAGGAAGATGAAATAAGCTGAGTACAGCACTCGTGCATAGAGAGGCAACATGGGAAGCGCTCAGATTCAAAGTAAAATTGAGGTGCCAATTAACTCGAGGAGAAGCATGCGAAATGTGGCCAGGGTAGCTCGCCACTTCCCCGTGGCGATCCCTGAGGGCGAGACGTACGCCTTGGCCCTGCTCCGCAGGTCTGTCCTGAGTGCAGATCAGACACCCCAGCAGTCGTCAGGAGGTTTAAGGGGGTGGGGGTGAATGAGATCGGGTGTTGGAGATGGATAGAAAGACGGACGGATGGACAGGCAGGCAGACAGACAGGCAGATGAATGGGTGGATGGATGGATAGAAAGATAGCCTGATATTTTTACTGTATAAATTTAATGTAGGAGAAACACTTAATGGCTATACATAACAAGAAGTTCTGGGAAGAAGTAATCGCTTACTTTCCTTTGATAAACGAAGCTCATAGAAAAGGAAAAACAATTAGGCGGAATACACAGACAGACGGACACTTTTATTTTTCAAAAGCGGGAAAGAAGGCTAAGGACAGGGTGGGAGTTTGTTGTTGGCAGCAAACAAGGTCGAGGCGTATGGCGACATCCCCACGCACGTAAAGCTCCCATGGTTCACAGTATCAGTCCAGACAGCCTGCACAATTCTGGACCGGCTCCAGTAACGAACCCAGATTCCCAGCTCTCAATCTCTTGACCCTGTGATGTGAGTTGCCCCCCCCCCATTAGCTGCTCACTCCCCTTCCCCCTCTTCTAAACTCGCAGTCGACTCCTCCTTCATCGAGGTAAATTTTCCCTTCGTATTATAAAAATGGGGTCAAAAATTATTGCTTTTACCATGTGTAAGGATGGTAAGTCCACACCCGGAATTCAGATAGGCTATATAAGTAACCTGATCAAGGTCCGTAAGGCCACATTAGTGAGGCGAGTTGAGTAGAGAGAGACCCACAGTCGCCATGAAGACAATCGTAAGTAATCCACGTTGAAGTTGATTTAGAAAAAAAAAAAGTTGAATTGTCAGTATATACGAGTATGGCCGTGAACGGTGATAACGAATCGTGCAATTTGAACAAACCAAAATATCTCGTTTAAATTTTGTGATACTTGTAATTTATACAAGTCATGTTCTTTAATTCTGAAATATCTGAAATTCGTTCATGTTAATTGTATTAATATTTGTATTGTTACTTCTCATTATTAAACATAATGGACGAACATTATAAAAGTATAAGTTAAAAAAGCAAAGTCCCTGTGAAAGTAAAGTAAAGTTGTCCCTGTGCTCAACGAATTAAGCATTATGTCATTAAGGCGTATGGGGGAGTGGATAAATAGATCCATATTTTCTTGACCTCGGCACTAGTTTGAGGTGAGTGGTCAGCTTCACGCCCCTGTTGCTTTACCCCCGGTACCCACTGGATAGGAGGTTGGGTGGGCCTCAGAACCGCTCTGGATGACATGGAAAAGTGAAAATTCTTGACCCTACCGGAACTCGAACTCTGACCCCTCGGTCGTCCAGCCCGAAGCCAGTCGCTATACCGACTGAGCTATCCCGGCTACAGTAAAGTTATCCCTGTACTTAACTAATTAAGCACTACGCCATGAAGACGTGTGGGGGAGCGGATGTATACATCGAAGTTCTCTTGATTTCGGCAAGTGACTAGACTGCCGTTGTAGCGGAAGCTACTAGAAATAGGGCATAATCTGCTGTACTGAGCCTGGACTGACAGAGGCCCTGTATGTATTTTATATACATTTATTATAATATTTAATATGTATAATGTAAATATCCTTTACATTATGATAAATGACTTACTACTGCAGACAATGACTCTGACAAAAGACAGACCGATCCTCTCGTCAGAGAGGGCACCCCACAATAATAAGACCTAAACTGTCAAGCGGTAACAAATATCTGGTCATGAGCCTTAGATTGGGATCGACACCAAGACTGACTGACTGACTGACTGACTGACCGTCAGTCGCATTGTGACTTTGACTTTGACTCTTTAAAGGGCTAATACGTTTGTCCACACTGTTCACAAAGTGGGCACCATCATTTGGACGCTTCGATCTTTATGTATGTTTAACCTGCCTAATTGTTTTCCGTCAGTTCTTGAAACAGTCGGCATTTATGTTCCTGCTCGGGATATAGGTAACTTATCTGAGTTTAAATTTTATTCTCTTGCTATATCAGTTTTTAAACCTGTTGATATTTTTAGTGAACTGCATTTGAACCTAATTATACTACTGGGCTATGCAGTCATGTATTTAAAATATATTTCTTCTTTATTTACTACTTGGTGTTTGTTTATATTTTCATGCTGACTCTGTAATTGGTCGTTAGCATATTAACAGACAAATAATTTAATTATATAATTAAACTAAATATTAATAATTTTTTCTCATATTATGAGACTGAGAAATGAAATACAATATAAAAATTATCGATTCTTAAACTGATTTCACAACTTTCTTAGAAAAAGGGTGTGAAAACACATGAGGAAACAATCGAAGTCTATTTTGAGGTAAAAATTTGAAACGTTACAGGAGAAATTTAGGGAAACTCGAAAAATTTTATTCAGGATACTAAATACGTGTAGAAGGGCGGAACTGAAAGGAACACGTTAAGTTTCTGTGTTCTTGGAAATGGACGGGTAGGCACACACACCATCCGCGGATCGCATGACGTCAGCAAGCCAGGCAGCATCAGTTGTCGCGCCCACAAGAAAACAAATTAAGTAAAGAAAGGCAAATTTGTCCCTGTGCTTAACTAATTAACTAATTAAGCACTACCATGGAGACGTATGGGGGTATGGACGTACAGATGCAAACCAATACGTACGTGTATAGTAACTAAGTACTCTCAGAACTTAAACCAAGAAGAAAAACAAATTAATATTATTTACAGTTTAATCAACAATAAAATTGACGGCAATGACCCCCAAGAGGCTTGGGCATCTGCTAATAATGTGCGTCGACTTTATTAATAATTCATTAATTTTAATCATTAATCATTTTAAATACAACAATAATTATAAATTTTAATATCCAATTTACACGCCAACAGATCTGTTCTATTGAATTATGTACATATCAGTTGTGAATTCCTAATGTATTGTATATATCGATTTTAGACGGGGGTACGCGGTAGCGTAGTTGGTTGAGGCACTATGCTACAAGCCGGAAGGTCCCGGGTTCGAATCCCCATGTGGTGGATTTTCCAGTTCACCTAATCCTTCCAGCAGCAATATGGCCCTGGGGTCGACTCAGACTCTAACAAAAATGAGTACCAGGAATATTCTTGGAAGTAAAGAACGGCCGGCGCGTAAGGCTGACAACCTCATCGCCATCTGTGAGCCGATTTTCTAGAGAAAATGTGGAAGCCTCAACCTCTCAGAACACTATGGGCCTCTACACCCTGTTACAGGGATAGCTTCACTTTACCTTTATCGATTTTAGGCTTGTGTTAAATAACTCAGATGCTGAAAATTGGAACATATGTCGCGTACTTAGTATATTCTGGGAACAAAATGTGCATTTTGTGACGGAAAACTTTAAACGTGTGTGTAGCGGTAAGGAAACTCAAATTTAAATCGGGTTACTTTTCATACGTCGATTCGAGAGCTTCCGAAATACAAGTTTGTCGCGGTGTAGAGCTACCCCTCCATGCAGCTCCAAAACGAAATATTCTGAGTTACCAACATGGCGGCGTTATGTATTTTTTTTATTGCTAGTGAGGTGGGACTAAGTCCCTTGTACTGCGGCCACTTCTGGCCTATTGTACCAGCCCCAGATCATAGGTGAGGGTGATTGTGGAGCAATTGGTGGAATGAAGATTGGTAGGGGAAACCGAAGTACTCGGAGAAAACCTGCCCCAGCGCCACTTTGTCCACCACAAATCCCACTTGACCAGACCCGGGATCGAGCACGGGCCGCCGCGGTGGGAAGCCAGCGACTAACCGCTTGAGCTCTGGCGCGGCGTTACGTAACCTAACGTCCACACAACTAATGGCTCCTGGAGAAAGGTATATTTGCTTCGCATGACGTCACATTCAGTTTTCCATTTTATGTTGGAATGCTTCCAACTTAACTAAAACCTTGCTAATATTCAGGGTGTGAGATGTCTCCTGGTACTTAGACATGCCAAGCGGTAAGCAAACAGCACTCACATTTATTTGGGATTAGAATTTCATATTTATACGGCTGTGAAAACTCTTCACAGTGAGGTTCTTCCGGCTTGTTGCATGAGTACCGACGTTTCGAAGGAACACATTGCTCCGCAAAGATAAATTTATTTAAGCGATCTATCTATCTATCTATCTATCTATCTCTATGGCTCTACAGCCCTTTGTTGGGACTTGGCCGCTTTTCAAGTTCTTAATCCTACACACAGTCGGTAGGACTCCTTGGATGGGGGATCAGCCGGTAGCAAGGCCAATGCTTGATATGTATGCCTCGAGTGCGATTCGAACCCACGGGCTCAGCATTGGAGCGAGCGGAGACGGTTCACGCCTCAGAGCGCGCGGCCACTCGCATCGGCAATCACACGACATCATGTTTCACAAGAATTAATTTTTACAGCAAGGAAGTAAAATATTTAGATTAATCTTGTAATTCCTGGAGGTGCCGATTTATTTTATTGGTGATACTGTAAGTCGGACCGTCTCTGTGGTCTAGTGGCCAGAGTTCCTGGCTACAGATCCAGGGATCCGGGTTAGATTCCCGGCGCTACCAGATTTTCTCAGAAGTAGCGGGTCTGGAACGGGGTCCACTCAGCCTCGTGAGGATAATTGAGGAGCTATTTCAAGGAAATAGCTGCTCCGGTCTAAAAAAAACGAGATTAACAGCCGTGGGGATCCGTTGCGCTGACCACGCGACACCCTCTATCCGCTAAAGTTGCCACTAACTTCACCGACAAGCGACGGTCGCTCGGTCGGTATAGTCCGCTTGCGGACTACAGGCCACGGATTGCCGAGGTTACATGGCACTCTATCTCTCATTTGTCGCTTGCAGCGCAACAGAGGGCTGTGCTAGGCGAAGAGGCCACCCGCTCTGACTTGAGGTCGCTCATGTTGACGCGTCACACGGCTTGGAGGTCAGGAGATCGAAGTAAGCGGCACACCTCATAACAGGACAGGGCTTCATGAAGACCGGGAATCGACTGTTCGCGTGTAGGGCTGCTGTCCTCACGCGTGTCTCGCATAGATCCTGTCAGTCCCACGATTAATGTAGGGTGTCCGGATGAAAGGTATCCAAAATAAAATCATTATACATCAGAGAGAATTTATTATACACATTAATGGGTCACACCATTACAAAGGAAAACTATCAAAGTTTTTTTTCTGCCTTTATAACTTCCTCAATAAATTTCAGTGTAGTCCCTTTTGTGGCACGTCAAATATCCAGATGATATCCGACCTCGTTCCACGTTGCTTGAAGCATGTTTGGTGTTACCGTAGTCACAACGTCCCTTATGCGAGTTTCATGTGTTGAAGGTCGTTGAACTGAACCTGGCAGACAATGTTCTTCATATAACCCCACAAGAAAAAATCCACTGAGGTTAAGTCTGGCGACCTAGGAGGCCAAGCGATTGGTCCATCTCTTCCTATCCATCTCCTAGCCATTTCTCTGTCCACGTGATTCCTAACATGATGGCAGAAATGTGGAGGCGCTTGCGCGTGAGCCGGGAGTGAAAAAAAAACTTTCACAGTTTGCCTTTCGATGACATAAACCGGATACGTGTATGATAATTAGTTTCCGAGCTATAATTTTTTATTTTGGATACATTTCATCCGGACACCTGGTATTACCGTTTTCTGGGATGAGATACCGTCCAGCCTGAGGCATCAGTATTCCAGGAATAACTTTGCTGCCTCTATCTTCAGGATAGAAAAATATTCTTCTGGCACTTCTAGATACTCACTCAAAGCAACTGCCCGGCATAACAGCGGCCGTCGTTATAATATTTTGAAACTGCCAACTCTTTGAAGTACAGCATACAATATGGAGTCAATGCTAACATTTCTGTTTCAGATTGTGGTAACACTGACGCTACTGGCAGCAGTAAGTGCAGCCCCTCAATACAGGGGACAACCTCAAGGACAGTACAGCACCCCCATCCCAATCATTAGCCAGTATTCAGTCATCAACCCTGATGGATCATATCAATACAGGTAATACACGCATCTGGGGTATATTTTGCGCAGTTTTATACATATATATTGCATTTAATTAATTTTATTGAATCGTAAAATATAATTTAATAGATTATTTCGTGTCTTCTTCGTTATTGCTTGCCGAGCCGTTGCAAAGCAATGGATGTCTCCTTTGACTTCACTATTCCGGTCTTTAGGCATTATTTCACATTATGCTATTACATTTTGTTAGAGAGAGAGTCCCCCATACGCCTTCATGTAGCAGTACTTAATTAGTTAAGCACAACGACAAATTTACCTTTATAGAGGGACTAGTTCGACTGAGCCTGGGATCGGAACTAGGCAAAGTCCCCAGTCCATGCAGATGATGATACCCACTTTCCTTATTTAAATACAAATAAAAGTAAGCTTATGAGATCACCATGCTGTCTGTGTGTCTGTGTACCCGACCCTGTTAACTCTCGAATACCTGAACCAATCTTCATGACACTTGGTATGTATGTCATGGCAACTGTGCCCATCTCAACGGCTACTTCATAAATCCCTCCCATCAGTCTGTGTGTCTGCATGTGTAATCCTCCTACAGTTGCTAGGCAACGTCTCCGTAGAAAAGTTACACCAGCTAGAAATACAAACAAGAACAAAAGAATTATTGGAAGCGTGGTTTTCTATGCGGTCCTTGTAGTGATTACTTCTTCTCAGAACTTCTTATTATAATTTGTATGCTTCCTCTAGAACATCGCATGGCAGTGCGGTTGTGCTGTAAATATGAAGTTAATTTAATTTCATATTTTTATAGATATTCTGAGAAGTTACTTATGAAATGTTGTAACTGGAATGAAGCAGAAAATTGAACGAATATTCTTAGAGAATTCTGAGATATGGGAACTCGCACTTTAGTGCAGTTTAAGAAAAGCAATTATTCAGCCGTGCTTATGTTATGCAAGATCTGCTTTAACGTGATAACCCTCAACATTTTGCCCACAGGGTGCATTTACACAGTCCGTATGACAATGTTTGGCATTTGTGTATATAAACACTAATATCTCTCCCAAATTTCAGTAAGGACGAAGTTATTGGGCTATAACATTGGGTGAGTAATGACTGACAGCAGAAAACCCAAATTCTGCGATAAACATGTCCTATTTCAAGTCTATATATCGAGCCAGAAAAACAAGATGGCCGCGTAAAGTACAAATATGATAAGTCTGAAGAAAGCAGTCTTCTGGGATTTGGCACCGTGTATATGTGGAGTTAACCGACGTTTCGGAGGAACGTATCGCCTCCATCTTCAGGGTAGAAGAAAAATAAGAACTCTGCAAGCGAAGAGACCGTGAGAACCGGTAAAAGCAGACTGTCACAGTCTGCTGTTACGTTGCTGTTGCGATACGTTCCTCCGAAACGTCGGTTAACTCCACATATACACGGTGCCAAATCCCAGAAGACTGCTTTCTTCATAGTGACCGCCGTGAAAGCCTCAAATCTTACATGATAAGTCTGCCTATTCTGCAAGAGTTGCTCTGAGACTGGGTGAAGGTAAGGTAAAGTTTCCCTGCACATAACTAACTGAGCACTACACCATGAAGGCGTATGGGGGAGTGGATGTACACATCCATATTTTCTTGACCTCGGCATTAGTGAGTGGTCAGCTTCACACCCCGACCGCTTAACCCCCGGTACCCATTGTATAGGGGTTTGGGTGGATCCAAGAGCCGGTCTGGAAAATATGGAGAAGTGAAAATTCTTGACCCTACTGGGACTCGAACTTCGACCTCTCGGTGCCCAGCCAGTAGCCAGTCGCTATACCGACTGCGCTATAAAAGCTCCCCGATGACTGCAGTAGTACATAAAAGTGACACTAGGTGGCAGAAATTACTTCACTGCTTATGCTGCAGAAACGCAGTTACCGAGATGGCAGACAGAGGGGAGGACTTACTGTCGAGCTGAAGGCAAACGAAAAGACGAAGAGATTATGTTCGTGAGTATTTCGGTAACCCGTGGGGGTTCCTGAAAAAAACAAGCGATACCTAGACACACCGGCAGTTTAGGATTCAACGCTACCATCGCGTCAATATATGTGGCCAAATGTATACGTCCCAAACCTAAGACTGTGTCCAGTTTCACAGAAAATTTCACAATATCGAGATGGATTGACTTGGTGGCTTAAAGAATATAACAGATTTTCGAGAAAGAGATACAAAAATTATGACAGATTATGTAAGTTACAAAATCATATATTACTGCCTACATTTAAATGTAGACATCCTCAGGCTTCAGCAAAATTACACATCATGTTTCAGAAAACAGGACTGTTCATTTTCCAGCCAGATGACCGAGACGACAACACTTCTGGTGTATTCTATAAGTCATCTGGTCGGATCTCTACTAATACACCAGCTACCATGAGGTTTTTCATCGTTTTTCTCAGTCTCTTCAGGCTGCAGGGGCAGTACCCTGAGAAGTTTCCGGAAGTCTTCACCCCAGTTCATCGAAAACGATTATTTCCTCATGCCAGTCGACGAATAGTGACCGCTGCATTTGATACAGGGGTGTTAAATGAGGAAATCTGGCTGCAGACACAAATAAAAAACACCGCCAGACTGGTCACACTACAGTTACTGTATCGAAAAGAAAAAAATCCTCAAGCCATTTTAGTATCAATATTACAACCAGTCACGGGTTCAAGTACCGATGAGGTCATTGGAATTTTTTCAATTGACCTAATTCTTCCAGCCGTACTAAGCCCTGGGGTTTACTCAGCCTCTAACAGAAATGAGTACCAGGAATTAATAAAATAATTTTCCTGGAGAGTAAAGCGCGGCCGGCGTGTAAGGCTGACAACCTTACCGCCATCTTTGAACCGATTGTCTAGATAATGTGGGACCCTCAACGTCTCACAACCCTATGGGCCTTCACGGCCTGGTACAGGGATAGCTTTACTTTTTTACTTCTTACAATATATACGTAAATTACGCTCCTTGCAGTTCAGCTATGGTTAACCTAAACATATTCATTTTCAATCATAACCATGTCTTGAGTGGGATTCGAAACCACGACACCAGCATTCGAGCGAGGGAAGACAGTTCATGCCTTAGATGGTGCGACCACTGCCATCACCACCCAAAACATATACTTAAGTTTAACTTTTCTTTTACCTTCCTATCATTCCCTTATTTTATATTCATATTTTAAATTTTTCTATCGGACTATGCATTAATTATCCAACTGAGTATTGTACCAAATATAATACTTATAAATAAGGGATCCATGTTCAACAAGATACATGGTATGACTATTCATTAATTCATCATCATCATCATCATCTGCAAGGGTTGAGTCTGTTACCCAGTTCTGTCCTCAAACGTGAAGCATCCTTGATGATTATGAATAACTCCTTTTAATAGAGCAGGTTACCAACCTTGGAGGACCAGGGGTTTCTTGCTTTTACCAGGTTAGCTAGTGTGGCTAACGAGTCCTGTCTACCTGCCACTTACCCCGGGGAAGGAGCCCTTACCGGGTGCCACCCACTGGGCCAGCGAGACTTGGGCCTCTCATAAGGGAGAGTCGCCACTCCCTGTAGTTGGGGTGTCTCTTGTGAGAGTTCCAACTTGGTACTTCCTCATTAACTACCTTAAGTAGTGTACCACGTGAGAATAATCAGACAGTAAGGTCGAAAGATGTAGTGAATTAAGTCCTAGATATTTGTGTTGATGGTGCAGAATGCAAGTTATATCAGCCTGCGGTCCGTCCGTCTCGCCAAGACCGTGGAAAGACTTGAGGCCAAACGGCAGAGACGCCAGTCCGTGCTATTCGTTTATTTTGGGTTTCGCGAAGGGGAACCTGTGCTCAAGGAAACCTGGTTCATTAACGTAACTATGAGTCGTGACACTGCAAGTGTGAGGCTCACGACATCGGAAGACCTATGCAGTAAAACCAGCACGAACACCAGCGGTCGCCTTGACGAGGTCATAAGGAGATACCTAGATCATACTAAACAAGAGGAGTATTGCCTTCTGGGAAATAGCCGAAGATTGAGCCAAGGAAAAACTATCAAGAAGCAGGATGCAGTTTGATTATTTCTTGGTTTACTATTTGACCCTGAAGACGGAGGCGGTACGGTTCCTCTAAAATTCCTGTAGACTTCTACCGGACTACACGGCGTTACATCTCAGAGGACACGCTGTGAGATCCTCAGCTCAAACTCAGTGAACAAGCTCTGCAGTTCAATATTTCTACGCCTTGTGACGAACTTGTCAGTCTCAGGAGCGTTGATGATTGGTGAATAATGGATTGCAAAAGTGTAGAAGGAAGAGGTCATGGTCTGTTAGGGTATTATCCTGAGGACTCTGCATTGCCAAGAAAGACCTTGGTCAGGATAGCAAGTATCCCGATATAGAATCGAACAGAGCACTTCCCATATACAAATCCTACTCAGTCTGTGCTTATAGTCTAACAAATGTAGATTTTGCATAACATATGAATGGCTGAAAAATCTGGGCCCTATGTCTAAGGCTAGTTTCTTCTGTCGTTCTGTCGGTAGCAAGTAGTTACGAACGGAGCAGAAGGTGGCAGTAGTTGATGGCATGCTTGACCTCGTATTACGCTCTCCAACATTTCCGATAAAAATTCCCGCAAACAGCAGTATTTTTCGCTATATATTTTTATTCTCCCAAATTTAGTGGCTTAGTATAAATATAGCTGTATTTCCAGAAATGTTCACGTTATTGGGTGTAGGTAGTTTCGACAGAGCTTGTTTATAATAATCTGTGTTCAAATATCAAAAGAGTTCATGCTAGTAAGTCAATTAGAACTGTAGCTATCCGATCCAAATTTGGAGCCCCTAACTGCACCCACTGCATCCGCTCTTTGCCCCAGTCCTTGCTAGCTCTCCCCTCCAACACTGACCGTCTTTCCCGCGTGGCTTACTCTTCTACCATGAAGAAGTAAGTAGCAGGTTTCTCCAAAACGTCGACAAATTCGTACTATACTACACGCTGTCATATACCGGAAGATAGTGATTTTAGTCACATCCACGAGAGCCGATGGTAATGGCCTTGAAGCCTGAGGCACGAAATATCTTCTCCTCCTCGAATAATGAGATCGTGGGTTCGAGTCCCACTAGAGGCATGCATGTATGTCAATGTCCTTTCTGTGTTTGTGTTGACCTGTGTAGATAACGACCTTATGATGGGCTGTTCACTCGTCCAAGGTGTTGCACCCGTTGTCTGCAAGATTAACAGTTTCCATTTAATTCTGAAAGAGAAAGAAGGAGATTATGACCTCCATGTAAACCTCAGATCTCACTGACCAAACCTGTCCATCGCAGATTCAAACTCTCAAGAGTCCTAGGTCTTCCATTTAACGTCTTATCATCTCAAGTTCACAATTGTCTTTGCAGTTATGAAACTGGTAACGGCATCTCTGCTCGAGAAGAAGGCTTCCTCAAGAACGCAGGCAATCCTGAGACAGAGGCTCAGGTCGCGCAAGGTCAGTTCTCCTACACGGGGGATGACGGGATCCCCATCAGTCTGACGTACACGGCAGATGAGAATGGCTTCGTGGCACAAGGGGCTCACCTGCCCACACCGCCTCCAATCCCCCCCGCGATCCAGCGCGCCCTGGATTTCCTGGCAAGACAGCCTCAGCTACAACCTCAGCCAGACTTCAGTCAAAGCAGGAGACCGAACTACGGACGGAAATGAGACCCAACACCCGGAACTCGGGTCACTGTCTAATTTAATTTGTAACTTCGAATATGTCTAATTTTTTCATGATTCCAGCCCATGATAATTCGGCATAAGCCCGAACATAAGGCGAATTATTTACTGCTTCATAGTATTATGTCGCCTTATTTTCAGGCTTTTAAGAATAAATACGAAAATGATTATGATGATTTATATATTGTAATTGCTTATTCTAACGATAATTGTGAAAATATATAGAATTATATTTAAGGTATTAAATTTTGGATTTATTATTTTCTTTACAAACCTCAGAACTGAATGATACGATCAATTTTGTTAAAAAAATATGTTCTCATTGGCAAAATAGGAGATCACCCTGTATTCGAATTCATTGGGTGCACGTCGAGTGATATAAGTTTGTACCATGCAGTCGAAAAAATATTCTTATATTTCTTCGAAATACAACCACAGACTTTGAAATATATGCACATTAACTAAACCTTCCCAGGTTCGTGACACGACACTACTTTCCCTGTGAAATCCGTTGTATTCCACGCCTGTATGCTTCCTCACAGTTTAACTAATGACGCTGCCAGCAATCCAGACCACATGGCAACGAATGATGGAACGATAAATGATAATGAATTGAATATGATTTGGATGGAGCCGGTAGTAGTCTATATCCTGGAAGTTGTCTCAAGGAACTGAGAAATATCATTCAAATCTTTAGGCGTGAAACTTGCTGTCCTAGCCAAGGTCCAAATCTGACAATCGACAACAGGAACTAGAAATATTACCGCTTGAGACAACTTGTCTGGTCTGTTAGTTTTAACAGTTTTCCATAGATGGCTTAAAGCGTAAAATATTTCCTTGTAACAGGCCGCGGAGGCCCATAGGATTGTGAGACGTCGAGGCTCCCACATTTTGTAGACCAGTGCTTCTCAACCTTTTTCCGACCGCGGCCCAGTAAATTTTTTTTTCACTAAGGCGAGGGCTGGTATAATTAATATCAGGGCCCGGCGATTGTGGAACACTGCTCTAGACAGCCGGCTCACAGATGGCGGTGAGGTCAGCCTTACACGCCGGCTGTCCTTTACCCCCCAGGAAGATTCCTAGTACTCATTTCTGTTAGAGGCTGAGTCGGCCCCAGGGCCATAGTGTGGCTAGAAGGATTAGGTAAATTGAAAAATCCAGTGACCTCAAAGGGAATCAAAGCTGCGCCTTCCGGCTTGTAAATAGCATAGTACCACAACTATGTTACCGCGTGCTCCCAGTGAAGAACGGTAGGCTAATAAACTAATTCCCACCTAAACGAAATAATTAGCAAACATTAATTTGCATATGGGTATTTGTGGATTAGAATAAGTTTCGTGTTCATGTATCAGTAAGTAAGACGGCCGGGGCATGAAGCTGACTACTGACCTCTGTTAAGAATACGTAAGGCTATGTATGTCTACATGACCGCGACCTTACATAAGTGCAGACACAGCTTTATCTTTGCTAAAAGCTACCACAATATTGACAACAAAGTTTCGACTTAAACTACAAGAATTGTGAAGTGCGAAATTAATACTGTGGCGTGTACAGCCGTTACTGTGCGACGGCCGCGAGAGAGGCAAATATACCAGACCCGTTTCTAGGCAACGGCTCGGTGAACACGCTACCAAAGCGAAGTATCGACGTGCAACAATAGAGGTACTGTTGCAAACGGGGGTTTCTACTCGGTCCGTGCAAAGGTTAATAATTGGATTAACAACTCAACATAGAAATTTGACAAAAACAGACCAGTCCTCTCGCCAGAGAGGGCGCCCCACAAAAAGAAGACCGAAACTGTCAAACAGTTATAAATATTTGGTCATAAGCCCCAGATTGGGTTCGACACCAAGACTGAGTGACTGACTGACTGACCGTCAGTCGTAATGTGACTATGACTTTGACTAACACGGAAAATGTATGCAGGCTCCGAACAGAAATATAAAAATAATAATTGACTTCAATCCATTTTTAGAGTGTTTGCCGCTAACCGCTCTGGCCTATCACAGGCAGACAACAAACTAATAATAAATACATGGAAACAGAAAATAAAAATCGAAAAAAAGAATGTAATTTAATCGGAATTATAAAAGGAAATATATACATCGTCCAGAGAAGCCGCGGTCTTGTGCTGCTTCTTGAGAAATTGGTTTAAACCAGCGCTGTAGTTTATACGCAGCCCGTCACCATGTGTGTATTTTCTCAAGAATCACTTGATGATGGCCTATCTGGGTGGAAATGTGTTGGGAATTGATAAAAAGGCTTTGTCACACTAACGCCGGAAGTCATCCACTGGATAATATGCTGTTCTTTTGTCTCGAAAAGCATAAGACTCGCAAAATTTATTAAGCATAAAGTAAGTATTTTATTTTCCTCTACAACTTCTCCTCAGAATGTTTCGAGACGTGTGCAGAAACACGCGCAGGTCTTCATTCAGAGCGACAGTTATTCTAGTCCAATTTTAACCAGAATGAGAGTGTGTCAACAAGACTTAACTAAAACTCCCCATTATCGGATTTCACAAAAGCTGTGAAGCGAATCACGAATTAGATCCTAAAGGGTTCTGACGACGGTGTATAACTCTCAGAATTAAGGATTTGGGGGCTTTGTCCATCGCCCGGTGCTCTAGAAACTAGAAAACACAACGTCCAGGAAACTGGGTCTGTTTCCGTTCTCAGGTTGGGGGGTAAAGTAAAGCTGCCCCTTTACCAGGCCGTGAAGGCCCATAGGGTTGTGAGACGTTGAGGCTCCCACATTATCTAGACAATCGGCTCAAAGATGGCGGTAAGGTCAGCCTTACGTGCCGGCCGCGCTTTGACCCCAGGAAAATGATTTAATTAATTCCTGGTACTCATTTCTGTTAGAGGCTGAGTGAACCCCAGGGCCATAGTGCGGCTGGAAGGATTAGGTCAATTGAAAAAATCCACACACCACATTCAAACAAAACACAGCACACAAAACTATACACTCAATAAAGAACACACTACACAAAATGAATGCAATACAAATACGATTACAACTACAACAAATGCAATTGCAACTATAACTGCAACTACAAAATACAATTACAACTGTGTACTTCGCAGCTTTTCACTGCGAACATGTCAAACAACTTATTCTAGATTAAGTTATTTGATATGTTCGCATTTTGCTCTTTATGATAAGACCTGTATCATAAAGAACGAGATGTTCTAAATAACACAGCTCTTGAAAACTGATATATCCCCAGAGAGTTGCATGATCGACCGTGAATCGATTACTATCGAGACACGTGTCGATATGGGTTGAAATCAAACAAATACTTGTATAGGCTAACTGCATTCTTGTTAACCATTAGTCGAACATTCATTCCATTCGCCGAGTGAGTCTCGTGGTCTTAACCATCCCCGCGTTTTACCGTTACACGAATAGGTCTCGTGTTTAATGTCAAGGCGTAATTCCGCGCAAGAGCGTCCCATATTCATCTAACGGTTCCTTTCCAATGGCGAAAAGAGTCACGTGCTATTGTTTGCAAGTAGGTCCCATGGAATTTTAAAGATGCTATATCACCCGTTAAAATTATATAATTGCGAACACTGGTAAGAGAATTCTTCTTCTTTCCCCGAATTAGGTCCAAACCCGTTCTGATATATCAAATTTTGATTATATAGAAATGAAGACAGACATAATCAGGTGCGTTAATAATTACTATATACTAATCGCTTATTCTTCCATTTACCGGAAAAAAATATTTTATTAATTTATATGTCTTAGTCCTTAATTCAGTCCACGAACAACCACTTCTACTTTTCCTTTAGCAGAAGCCCGGTTTTCCCGCGCAACTTAATTTTCTACCTTGAACATGGGGCAGGAGGTTGCTCGAAAACGTTAGTAACTTTCTACCAATCTACACGGTGCCACATACTAGAAGGCGAATATTGGATAAATACTGTCCACTGACTTAAGTATATATGACAGATGATATTTCGAAAGCTGGACATGTTTCCTTCATCAGGTGTTAAAGAAGGAAAGGTTCAGACTCAGTAGAACCCATTAAAATGAGCCAGCGTTGATCACCGGACACCGAGAGAAAGTTTTACGCACAGGCCCCAGATTCTAAAGATTTGTAAAATGAAGAATTCAGTAAACGGAAAAAGTCTAACACAATCCTTCTACGTGTAGAGCCCATCCTGGATAATCCGAACCAATAGAGCACTGACGTGTTAGGACTGCCGAATCGTTCAAGTTACTGGATTCCGAATAAAAATTCGAGTCTTCTTTTTGTAAAACTATTTATTCAAAAGACCGTTGAACTACTAAGTAAAATTAAAATTAAAATTAAAATTCGCTTAGTGAGGGGTGGAGTCCAGCTGGGTCCACTCGGCACGGCGGCCACTGATTGGCCTATTGTAGCCTGCCCCGGGTGATTATGACGATGGAGAATTTGGTGGAATGAAGATTGGCAGGGGTAACCGAAATACTCGGAGAAAACCCGCCCCAGTGCCATTTTGTCCACCACAAATCCCACTTGACCAGACACGGGATCGAACCCGGGCCGCCGCGGTGGGAAGCCAGCGACTAAGCGCTTGAGCTATGGCGCGGCCTGAACTACTAAGTAACTAACACCATGGAGCTGAGCCCTTCTTGAGTAGCCACCAATTGCTGAAATACTCAAGAACTTTCCAGGATCACAGTTCCGGTCGTGCTCCCTTAAATCCGGCCCTGACTTGAATCAGGATAGATTGCATCCTTGTAGGGTTCCATACTCGATCCCTTAAGAACAGGAATCAGGCTTAAAAAGGTACAGCTATCCCTGTAACAGGGTTGTGAGAGGCTCCCACATTTTCTAGACAATCTGCTCCCAGATGGCGGTGACGTTGTCAGCCCTACACGCCGGCTGGCTGCCCTTTACCCCAAGAAAGATTCTTAGTACTCATTTCTGTTAGAGACTGAGTCGACCCCACTCACCTCCAGCTAATGCCGAGGTCAAGAAAATGCGGATCTATACATCCACTCCACCATACGCCTTCATGGCGTAGTGCTTAATTAGTTACGCACAGGCACAGCTTTACTTTAATTAAGGGAAGAACACAGACTGAGGGTGTATCAGAACAAAGTGTTACAGATCAGATTGGGGTCAAAGACAGAGGAAGAGCGGAGGGGGGAGAATCTTTATAATTTGTACTCTCCACTAAACGCTGTTAAGATGATGAAGTCAATGAGAATGAGATTAGATGGGCATGTAGCAAGAATGGATCACGTGAGGTATGAATACCACTTGGAATACGTCGATGGGGACAGAATTAAAACGAATCTTAAAGACACAGGGCTGGGGGGTGTGGGTTAGATTAATGTGGCTTTTGAGCAGCGTAATGAACCTGCAGGTTCCACAAAAGGCGAGACGTTTCTTGCCTACCTTTAGCTAAATATTACCTTCTGAGTGACGACTCGACCCCCTGGAGTTACGTAATGGTGGAGTATCCTTGTAAGCAAATTAAGAAATGTGGAGGAAATTGGTATTTATACCTGAACGAATGCCACTGTTGCTCTGAGCACGTTCAGTAAACAATTGCCTACGTGATTTTGTATTCTTCGGTACGGCGCATCTTCATATGACCTATTGACCTCATTCACAAAAGCCACTTGCACTGACTGGACGCTGCTGTGTATAAAGTTGTGTAAACCCGTCTGGAGTGGAAGGGGGGGGGGATGTTTGCTCCATCCTCAGGCGAAAGTGATGCAGCTCCGCGTGGCACGCCCTGCCAGGGTTGCGCAAACCCGCCTTACCTCTTGACGCTGATGTCTCCTTCTGCATTAATTGCAGATGTACGCTCAGCGTTAGCCATTTTATTTCGGTATTCCTCGATCTTCTTTTAGTCTTCTTACCTACCGGGTTGTCAAGCACACCGGCCGCGCTCGCTCGAACGCTGGGATCGTGGGTTCGAATCCCACTCAAGGCACGGATGTCTGTGTGCCCGTATGTGTTTGTGTTGTTCTGTGTGTAGGTAGCGGACTTGCGACGGACTGATCCCCCGTCCAAGGGGTCCTACCGACTTTGTATACAATTACGAAACTGAAAAAGTGGCCAAGGCCCAACAAAGGGCTGTAGAACCATAATACTCCTAATAATAAATAAATCAGGCTGGTGTAGCCGTAACGTTAGGTTCGAATCCCGGTAGAAATACCAGTTATGATGACCGAATTTCTTCTTGGATTTTCTTAATCGCGACTGAAAAATCCTGGGACAGTGCCTCGATAAAACCGCGGTCGTTTCTCTGCAAATTCTTCCCAATTCATCATTCATCAATTATCCTACGAGTGCAATCTGTACAGTCTCTACACTGAGAGACTCAAACAGAAGGAAGTTCTACTTCAGTCAAAAGCGCCAGTTTCCTTATATTTTGTATTACTATGGAACTGATCAAGTCAAGGAGGATGAGATGGGAAAGGCATGTAGAACGCATTGGGGAGAAGAGAATTCATATAGGGTTTTGATGAAAAAAGGCAGAAGAGACAACTTAGAAGGCTTAGGAATAAGTGGGAGGATAATATTAAAACGGATCTTAAAACAATAGGATGGGGTGGTAAGGACTGGATTTATCTGACTCAGGAGAGGGAGAAGTGGCGGGCTTCTTATGAACACGGTAATAAATCTTGGGTTTAATAAGATATTGGGAAATTCTTGAGTAGCTGCGCGAATGGAGGTTTCTCAAGGTGGACTCGTCTCCAGGGAGTTAGCTAGTTAGCTAGATGGTACTATGGGATTACGTTATTCTGGGATATGTGGTTTAGCGAATAGTTACAGATGTCTGTTGTTTCTCGCTGCCTTAAAAACCTAAAATCTCACTTAGGGTAAATAGATTTCCGGATTTCATACATCGTCTAGTATTCCGAATAGAATAGGATTAGAATTCCGAAACTGATTCTGCTCCCGTCCACAGGATAAGCAGTAGAAAGTACCTACACATTTTAGTCTGCTATAAGGAGCGAATTTCAGTCATTGTGTTTACAATTAGACCACGCTCTAAAATATTTTTCACATGCTGTGTCCAAAACATGTTCGAGGGTGTGACACCTTTTGATACAACTACACTCTCCGAACTCGAAACCCCGTACAGCAGGCCAGAAGTGGCCGCAGTATATGGGACTTAATCCCGCCCCACTAGCAAAAAAAAAATACCTTCAAAGACGTTTTAAAGGAAGCAGTAACAAGCGAAGGCTAGGTCTAAGGCAGGAATTGTCTTCGCACGCTCGAACACTGGGAACGCATACAGAGTGTCTCAGGAGGAAAGGTCAATCTTCTGGGAGATCACAGTATCGGCCATTCTACGCAAGAAACTGTACACGTGTCNGAACGCATACAGAGTGTCTCAGGAGGAAAGGTCAATCTTCTGGGAGGTCACAGTATCGGCCATTCTAAGCAAAAAACTTTATATGTACACGTGTTCTGTTCCGAACGGCTCCCGAGATAGAGCTGTCTCACTGTACAGTTCCAGAACTGTTGATGAGAAAGGGATATTACGTACTGTTGCTAATACTGGTATTTATTGTTCCAGTGACAAAGTTGGTACAGTTTACCTAGTGTAATAAAAGTAACTAAAAAGTGAAGCTATCCCTGTAACAGGCCGTGGAGGCCCATAGGGTTGTGAGATGTTGAGGATCCCACGTTTTCTAGACAATCGGCTCAAAGATGGCGGTGAGGTTGTCAGCCTTACGCGCCGGCCGCCATTTACACCCCAGGAAGATTCCTGGTACTCGTTTCTGTTAGAGTCTGAGTCTATCATAGGGCCATAATGCGGCTGGAACGATTAGGTAAACTGAAAAAAGAATGACGTCATCGGCATTCGCACCCGCGACTTTCCAGTTTGTGTCATAGTGCCTCAACAAAGTACGCTACCGCGTGCTCCTATCTTGTTGGCGGTGGAATTTTCGCAAATATATCTGGGACAATATATTTTCGAAAATTCCACCGTCAACATCAATGCACTTTGCAACTCGTGTGAGGACATGGCGTGTTGCTCGTCTGTACAGTGTACTGTGTACTGCACAGTGAAATAGCTCTCTCTCGGAAACCGCTCGGAATAGGACACATGTACATACACACTTTTTTGCTTAGAATGACCGATACTATGACCTCCCAGAATATTGACCTTACCTCCTGAGACACCCTGTATGTATATATATGTCGTGAATATACTGATGCGACAATACAGAAATCTTGACTATACCTTGACTGTATATACACAAAATGATGCAAAGTATAAAAGAATTGTTACTGCTTGTTTAACGACACTTAAATAGCTTAGGAATCACAATTATAAAGTCGAATGATCGGAAATTAACTGGAAGGGATATTGGAGCGCGTAGTAACGGCCCAGTTCCAAATACTGTGCCGGAATTTGCCTGGAGGGACTGAATAAAACTGATACAATCTTTAGTCGGAATATCTGAGATCGTAATCCTATCCCACGTCCTTCTCGAAGCAAAGCAGGAGCGCCAGAAACACGAATGCGTTTTTCTGTACTTGCTACGAGATTTGAAGGTCCCACACCCCGGACAGCTCAGTCGGTATTGCGACAGGCTACTGCCTCGGCGGCCCGGAATTTAGGGTTAGATTCCAGGCAGAGTTCACAATGTCCAGACCGACTCTGCGGTCCACCTAGCCTCCTATACAATATACACCGCGGGCTCTTAACCCTGGGGTAAAGCTGAGGGGGCGTGAAGTTACCGCTCGCCTCCAGCTAGTGCCGACTAAAGAATGTGTTCTTTTCTCAGTTCCTACAGGTAAATTAGGGCATAGTAACTCAGTAGGCCGTGATAACTTCTCTCCAAATCCTTTCAACAAACATTCTACTAGCTGACGCTGCACAGTGTAGATACAAAGCGTCGCAAAGGAAATGAAAAGTCGCTTATAGTAAACGGTGTAAGGTTTGTTGCAATTAGTGTTGTGGCAGATTGAGGTCGTCTGTGACACATAGTTTGCTTATTAGGTACTAACGTTTCGGAAGATGCTATTAGCTCCATCGTCTACCCTGAAGATGGAGGCACCACAATCCTCCGAAATGTAGTTTGTTAAACTATAGCCCCCCCCCCCATAACGTCGGTGCTTAATTGAGTACAGAGCCAACTTTACCTTTCGAGTGGTGAAAATTCACACTGTGGTCTTCTTGATTGTGTCACCGTGGAACACACCTACAAAACTATACGGTGCTACAACCAGGAAGACCACAATCTCTACTGCAGGCTGTTTTCTCTTGTTTAGGTTGCTTACGACCAACACAGATATGCGGTTATTCGTTCTGTAATATTACGTAAGACTGTGACGTAACGAGTAGGGGGTCCTACTCCGAGGAAGCACACCGCCGAACGCCGCAGAGGGAACGCTGCTGTCTCCCGGGGATAGTTGGGATCCTACCGCACCATAAAGTGTCCCGCTCCGACGTGACTGCCCGTTGTGTACGACTTAAGGTCTCGAAATTAATAATTACTAACTTCATGGAGAGGAGCCCTTCTTGAGAAACCAGTAGTCGTGCAGTTACTCAAGAATTTCCCCAAATTTTATGCAACCCGAAGGGTTATTATCGTGTTCACAAGAGCCTTCCACCGGTCCCTGTCCTCAGCCAGATCAATCCAGTCCATAATACCCCATCCTATCACTCTAAAATCCATTTTAATATTATCCACCCATCTACTCTTGGTCTTCCTAACGGCGTTTTCCTTCTGGCTTTCTAAACAAATTAATCCGTCCATGTTCGAGGTAGTTTGTGACATTTCGTAATAAACTTATTTTTAAGGGTCAGGATAGGAATTTTTGGAAGGCTCTTGTGAACACGGTAATGCACCTTCGGGGTCCATAAAATGCAGGGCACTTCTTGAGTAGCTGCACAACTGGCGGCTTCTCAAGAAGAGCTCAGCTCCATGGAATTAGTTATATAACGAACTGGAGCCGGAGAACCACCTCTTGTAGTCTGTCCGTAACTGCTTATTCAATATATTCGCAGCTGTCCTTCATATCTGGAGGCGGTCTCTTCAATCCGGCAATTAATCCAATAATTGTCTTAATTAATTTTCTCTTTCTGTTCCTCGGTCCCTTCAGGCAAATGCCAGGTGTGTCTCGATTTGACAACAATCGCTCCCTTACAAATTCTTTCCAGTTCATCATTTATCTATAGCATATTGCGCTAAAGAGTCAGGACACTGTCAGCGTCATAAATAAACAACCCATAAATCACACAAACCGGTATATATATGACAGATTTCATATCTCGTGTGAGACTTCTTGTTGCAAGTAGCTACAAGCAAAGAAAATAACAACACAGCTTCTCGGCGAAAAGTTCAGTTCTGAACACTGTTGCAGGTCCCTGTCAGGCTGTACGGTGACAGCAGGCACCTAAATAGCTTTACGACCTTTCTAAAACCTGAAATAAGCTCAGACGTTTCTGTACAGTCACGAAAAGTTTGCGAAATATTTCGCCGGCTACAGCTACATTTTCCGAAAGCACGTATATTCAAACTTGTCAAAAGTGTGAAGGGACACAACACAATTTTAAATTATTTTTGGCAGCTCAGTAAACCCACTTAAAGTAGTTTGTTACGCCCACTTACAGAAACTCAGGTTTAAAGAACTAAAGAATTGCAAGCGCCTAAGCAGGAACTCTTTAATGATAGGGGAAATAATTGTTTATTTTGAAGTGAGTAAAATTCCATGGCGTCTGCGTGATAACTGTGCGGGGGGAGAAGGCTGAGAAAGTGAAGTTCCCGCATTTTCGGGCCCTCAGACGGACGGGCAACCTTGACATGGCACGGACTTCACACGCGGATCGAGTTGCTTCGGATCTAAGTAGATGCATCACGCGAACTGGCAGTTATACTCTTTGACCACGGTACGAACGTAACGACAATATCCGTGAAGGGCAAAGATTGCATTCATCGGCTAGTTAACACCCGGTGACAATTCAACGAGAAAGTTTCGTACTTTGTTATATAACTAACCTCATGGAGCTGAGCTCTTCTTGAGAAGCCGCCAGTTGTGCAGCCACTCAAGAAATGCCCTGCATTTTATGGGACCCGAAGGTTCATTGCCGTGTTCACAAGTGCCTTCCAATAGTTCTTATCCTGAATCAGATCAATCCAGTCCATACGATCCCATCCTATCTCCCTAAGATCCATTTTAATATTGTCCACACAACTACTTCTCGGTCTTCCTACCGGTCTCTTTCCTTCTCAGTTTCCCACCAATATCATATATGCATTCGTCTTCTCATCCATTTGTGTTACATGCCGGGCCCATCTCATCCTCCTTGACTTCATCATTATAATTATACTTGGAGAAGGGCCGCGCCATAGCTCAAGCGGTTAGTCGCTGGCTTCCCACCGCGGCGGCCTGGGTTCGATCCTGGGTCTAGTCAAGTGGAATTTGTGGTGGACAAAGTGGCGCTGGGGCAGGGTTTCTCCGAGTACTTCGGTTTCCCCTGCCAATCTTCATTCCACCAATTGCTCCACAGTCACCCTCACCTATCATCTGGGACTGGCACAATAGGCCAGAAGTGGCCGCAGTACAAGGGACTTAGTCCCACCCCACTAGCAATAAAAAAAATTACTTGGAGAAGAGTACAAGTTATGAAGTTCCCCATTATGCAGTTTTCTCCAACCTCCTGTCACTTCATATCTCTTCGATCCAAGTGTTCTCGTCAGCACCCTGTTCTCAAACACCCTCAGTCTGTGTTCCTCCCTTAATGTCAGAGAATCAAGTTTCACACCCATACAGAACCACAGGAAATATAGAGATATGTATATTCTCCTGCTGGTTCGGTGCTAGTCCTGTCGCACCTGACGTCCTGTACTCCCACTAAATCTAACTTATATTCTGAGATTTCTTTCGCAACTGCCATGACAGAACCTCTTGCATTTCACGTACCAAATTTAATGTCCTTTTTCCGTAACTTAGGCCGTTTATCCAAAATACCCATTCAAGTCCGAGGGCCCTTTTTGACTTTCTGTAACAGGCTTATTTTTTACGATGAGTTGTTAGCCCCACGCCCAACACATATTATCGAATGCTGCGTCAAGGCCGACGTTTTACGCCATCGCCCACGCATTACACGCACAATAGTCAATACCAAATCGTCTCCTTCACATAGTATACCACATTTCGCATATCAGTACCAAAATATTATCACTACTCACAGACACTCGTAAGCACGGTGCATGAAACGAAACACTGGACGCTCGTCTGTGAACTCTTACATAATTGACGTTGAGGCAACACATTGACACTCATAACTTGTAGCTATGGTAGCTTCACACTGCGTAACGACCATGATTAACCTCATATTTACACATGTTTTATTTACATACATATAAGACAGAGTAACATCTTTCTCCGACATCCTATAACAATGAAACGGTAATAACTCATAACAACTGGTAACTGGTAAGTAAGAATGGTAAACGGTAAGACTAACACTAGCTATCACATATTGTGGTAATAGACGCATGTGCATAAGACGACATGAACATTATACAACACTTCAGCGAAATGAGAAATACCCTCAAAACATGTTCGGTTAATTGCAATGTACATGCGCGCGGTTTTAGTAGATTTCGTGTAGGACAGAACCCGTACACGTAAGAGTTAACTGATGTCTTTCAATTTCGCAATGGGCTACAGTAAGGAGGTCTTGTATCGGCAGGGCGTGAAATGCGTTTTGAATTCTGTCATCAGGAGATTGAAACACAATGAGAAAGGGCTGCAATTCAATGGCTTAGATAAGACATTTTTGTTCATGCTTAAAGTTAATTTGTTTGATCATAATAATACAATAAATATAAGAAATCGGAGGGCTTAAACTTCGTGCTTTACGATTTTCTACAATTTATTTCGAAATATGTTGCGTCTTGATCAGTATTTCGTTGAGTTTCGCTCCAGGTGATGGCAGAAACGCGTGTAGGTCTTCACGTAAATGTCCCGGTTATTGTTTCAAAAATTTAATAAAAAAATGGATGTTTTAACCAAATTTTAACAAAACTCCCCACCACAAATTTTCATCATAATTGTTGCGTGGGCGAGATCTAGATGTACGAACATGACGAATATAACAGGCTTATTCTTGCGTGTTTCCGTTCGGAACGAACCAAAAATGATCATTTGCATCGTTTAGGTTAGGAAGAAATTACCTGCCCGATAAGATACAAAGCGTCCATTGTTTATCTTCCGTCAAAATTGCAATGGACGCTAATTTGAACAATTGCAACGGGATGCTGAAATACAGAAAGATAGAAAGCGCTTAACAGATCCAGTTTTCGAAACACTGTGTTCTTTAGAATACCTGACAATGGACAAAGTCAAGAAACCAAGTAAATTCGAGGGCCGCGCCATAGCTCAGGTGGTTAGTCGCCGGCTTCCCACTGCGGCGGCCCGGGTTCGAGCCCAGGTCAGGTCACGTAAAATTTGTGATGGGCAAAGTGGCACTGGGGCGGGTTTTCTCCGTACTTCGAATTCCCTGCCAATTTTCATTCCACTGACTGATCTATCCTCCGGGGCTTGTGCAATTGGTCAAATGGTGGACTCAGTCTCACCCCAACTCAAGAAACTAAAAAGAAAAAGCTAAGTAAATCCCAGTGCTACACAACATCGTCAGAACCATTCACAATCGAAATGCGGTTCGTTTCTTTGGTTATGTAGCGACGCTGTGAGTATATAGATATCATAGCGCCATATGATAGGATGAAGGACGGGCGTCAGCAAGGATAGCCCATAGCTTTGCCGGGGTTCGAACGGAGGATCTGCTGAATACAAGGCAAGAGCGAAGCCGCTAAACCGACCTGCTCGGGATCAGAGACTTCACGCAGTCTGAGGGTTATGCTACTGAAAGCCACCCGAAACTTGTGTTTTCAGTCTCCTGCAACTATAAATATTAACACCCTGAATGCACTGGGCCAAGACAGTATACACGAATATAATGCTTAATGCACAATTTTAAGGCACAGAAAGAAAGAGCATTTTGACCGAATAACCTTCAAAGGCACTCGCGATTGCTGGGTTTTTGGGCCTCGGTCATCGTCCGGTATTCTAAAAGTAGAAAACAATGTTTCGAAAACTAGATCTGTTTCCGTCCTCAGGTGAGCGGAGGTGGCACCTACATGGACCAGTGACTGAGGTTAGCTCTTTCTAATGGACCCAGGAGAGTAGGTGTCTCCCCTCTCACCTGAGGACGGAAACAGATCAAGTTTCCGAAACCTTATTTTCTCAAGTTTTTAGATACCAGACGATGGGCAAAGTCCAAAAGCCCAGTAATTCTGAGTGTTATGCACCATCGTCAGAACACTGTAGAATCTACAGATCTTCAATTACCTTCATCAGGAAACATCTGAAGTGCGAACAGCGCAGTGACACTTAGTGCTGAGTCTTGATATCATCTATTTTAATAACTCTTTAAAAATCAGCAATTTTTAAAGTAATAACTCCCTAGGACCGGCTTCCTATAGCGCCATCCCAGGCTCCATTCCATATTTGATCACGTGAGATTTGTGATGACACTGAGGCGAGGTTTATCCGAATACTTTGGTTTCCCCCGCCAATTCTCATTCCTTCACCTGCTCCACATTCACTGATCATCCTGTCATAGACGCTGTATTTTCTTCATCCATAATGATAGCGTCGTTAAATAACTAACCTGAAAGGAAATGATTTTATAGAACGTGAAACGGCAAGATGGCGTCCGTGCTAATACATTCGTGGCCTTTCTGTTTGACATCGATGAGTGTTGAATCATAGGCCTGTACTTTCTAATGAAACCGATTGTAAACATTCGAAACGATTATATATGGAATACTGATTATATGCCATCTGCCATGTGTCTCTATAATAAGTCATTTTTTTCTAGAAATTTGTAAATCCGAAATTGAGCCTCACGTAAAATAGACACGTGGGTTTTAATGAGCCAATAGAGACCAACCTTAAATATGTCCAGTATGAAGAAAGCAGTCTTCTGGGATTTGGCACCGTGTATATATGGTGTTAACCGACGTTTCGGAGGAACGTATCGCCTCCATCTTCAGGATAGAAGGAAACTATAAGCAATCCGCAAGCGAAGAAACTGTGAGAACCGGTAAAACCGCATTTCTTATATCTTCCTTCTACCCTGAAGATGGAGGCGATACGTTCCTCCGAAACGTCGGTTAACACCATATATACACGGTGCCAAATCCCAGAAGACTGCTTTCTTCATAGTCACCGCTGTGGAAACCTCAAATCTTTCATGTTCAGTATTGTTCAAGGTAAACCCCTCTTACCAAATTTCACCTAAATCCATTCAGTGGTAGCGGGAATTAAACACGTGGACAAAGTACCAGACCACAATATGAAGCTGATATTCGACATTACCGAGGGGTATGTTATGAACAAACTGCCTCTGGCGTTGTAGGTACATCGGAAATTCATTTCGTTTCACAAAAATTTGTAATTCTATACAAAATATTAAATCAGAATTAAAAACAAGAACTTCTAGAAAGAACTCATCGCTTACTTTCCCCAATACGACACGGATCGCATAGAAAAAGTCGCGTCCAACAATTTTTCTATTTTTGCGTGTGTATTCGTTGCCGCGATAACGTTTTTACTGAGCCGTTGCCTAGCAACGATAAAGGGATACACGTAAAGACACAGAGATTAATGGTAGGGATTCATGAAGTAAGTCATTGAGCTGGGCTGAAGTGTCATGACTCACATACAGAGTTTCATAAAGACTGGTTCAGGGATTCAAAAGTTAATAGGGTGGATACAAAGATATACAGACAGCATGGTGATAACATAAGCCTATTACTATTTTTTTTTAATGAGGAAAGCACGCAAACGAAGAAGCTGTACTTTATAAAAATTAATATATGTTTTATGATTGACCACTTCTTCGGTTATCTGACCTTCATGCCAAACAACTAACTCTACAGAAAAGAGTCCTTCTTGAGAAGCCAACAGTCGCTCATCTGCTCAACAAATTTCCCTCCTTTTACTGAACCCGAAGATTCGTTCTGTGTTAACAAGAGCCCGCCACAGGTCCACATACTGATCCAAATGAATACAATTAATACTCTGTTATCCCAGTACTTTAAGGTTCATTATCACATTATCCTCCCATCTACTCCTAGACCTTCCGTGTGGTCTCCGAACCTCAGGTTTCCAGATCAACATTTCGTAGGGCCTATGCACTGATCTTTCTGCTATATGTCCCGCCCATTTCATCCGCTTACAATTGATCCTCTAATGAGCCGGGATAGCTCAGTCGGTATAGCGACTGGCTACGGGTTGGAGTTTGAGTCCCGGTAGGGTCAAGAAATTTCTTATTTCCACGTCGTCCAGATCGGCTCTGGGGTCCACCCAGCCTCCTCTCCAATGGGTCCCGGGGGCTAAAGCGGTCGGAGCTTGAATCTGACCAATCACGTCCAGCTAGTGCCGAGGCCAAGAAAATATGGATCTATATATCCACTCCCCCATATGCCTTCATGGCGTAGTGCTTAATTAGTTAAGTACAGGGACAAATTTACCTTTCACAACTGATCAACGTAATGTTTGACGAAGGGTACACATGGCAGTGCGCTCTATACCAGGGACGAGCAAACCACGCCCCTCTGAGCTACCGTAAAAATTTGCCTATAATACTAGTATTATTTTTCATTCATATCAACTATTGACAACATTTCTAAAGAAATACAGTAGCGTATTTTTCTACAAGAAGGTAAGAGGTTTATTGCACGTGATTTTTGCATAGCAAATAATTATTGTATAAGTAAGATCTGAGGTTTCGACGGCGGTGACTATGAAGAATGGCGTCTTCTGGGATGTGGCGCCGTGTAGATCTTGTGTGAACCGACATCTTCATTTATTCCTTAGTTTTCGCCCAACGAACTTCTGGAATGAGGCCCGGGAAAACTCCCGCAACCGATAACCTCTCCTTACCTCACAAACTTCGCCCTACCCTGCGCTAGATGCACCCACCAGCTAAACTGGCTGAGGTTTTTCGTGGCCTTCTCCAGTCAATTTCAGAGATTATAATGCAATTAGGCCGGACAGGTTCCTTCCGAATCCCTTTGAAATCATCAGCATTCATCAGTAATCCTGCCATTTCACTGTATGTTGCATAGAGAAGACCCTGACAGTTCACCGAAACATGTACGTCACAATATTCGCAGCTACCTCAGTGAGAATCTCAAATGTCGTGTAGAAACAATGGTACTCAGGGCCGGATTTAGGGTTGTGGAGGCCCCGCGACAGAAATTGAAAATGTGTCTCAGTTCAGATATTTGGGAACGACTATAAGAAATCAAAATTTTATCCAGGAGGAAATTAAGAGGAGACTGAACTCGGCCAATGCTTGCTACCATTCAGTTCAGAACCTTTTGTCTTCTCGTCTACTGTCTAGAAACATAAAATTTAGAATATACAAAACTATAATTTTGCCTGTCGTTCTGTATGGGTGTGAAATTTGGTCTCTGACATTAAGGGAGGCACATAGACTGAGGGTGTTTGAGAACAGGGTGCTGAGGAGAATGTTTGGACCGAAGAGAGATGAAGTGACAGGAGGTTGGAGAAAACTGCATAATGAGGAGTTTCATAACCTGTACTCTTCTCCAAGTATAATTAGGCTGATCAAGTCAAGGAGGACGAGATGGGAAGGGCATGTAGCATGGATGTGGCGAAGAGGAATTCATATAAGATATTGGTGGGAAAGTTAGAAAGAAAGAGACCGCTAGGAAGACCAAGACGTAGGTGTGCGAACAAAATTTAAACGGATCTTACAGAGATAGGATGGGATTGGATGGATTAGATTGATCTGACACAGGATAGGGAGCACTGTAACACGATAATAACCTTCGGGTCCCATAGAATGCTGGGAAGTTCTTGAGTAGCTGCACAACTGGCGGCTTCTCAAGAAGGGCTCATCTCCATGAAGTTAGTTATTTAGGGGGCCCTGGGACAAAAACGTGGACTCCCCTATCAGTAACAACAAATTCAAGTTATGATAATGCCCTTTCATTTGTTCTTATTTTTCGTAACAACTAAAATTCAAACTGACCTTCTGGGTTTTAGAGAAGCGAATGTCTCGGTAAAATCTGTGAAGGCCCCGGGCGAGGGCCCCAGTCGCTCCCCGCTAATTGTAAAGTTCCCGCCGTCACTCCGAACGGGACTGGACGGATATGGTTTCAGCCAATACATCTGCTCTTCGCGCGACCGGTAAGGAAAACATTAACTGCATGTGTCGTCATCGGCTCGAAATCTTATGAAACAACGAATTTAAGTGTCAAGGGATTTTGGACAATCATGTATGTATGTATTCAGCGAGAGCCTCAATGAATAAGTAAAGGTTAACATGTAGAGGGGATTGGAGGAGGAGGATTGCTGAAGCCATTTCGTTTAGGTGGGAGTTAATTATCCCTCGAAGCTGATCGTATAAAACGTGGCTGCTCATCTTCTTACAGCATCCTTCATACCTCGCGTCCAAAGTACCACATCATCAGCCATGAAACTGGTAAGTAGCTGTCGCTCGTTACATATATCACCTAGGAGTTCCGAGAACTCCGCGTACAACATACTTTCGTACTGCATACATTTCGAGTCATATAGATCCATAATAATAATTATTATTATTATTATTATTATTATTGAGGGGCACGTAGGTACCGTAGTTTGTTGAGACACTATGCTACAAAGCGGAAGGTGGCGGGTTCGATTCCCGAAGAGGTCACTGGATTTCTCAACCGACCTAATCATTCCAGGCGCTGACAGAAATGACCACCAGGAATCTTCCTGGGGGAAAAGTGCGTCCGGCTCACAAGGCTGACAATTCACCGCCATCTGTGAGCCGATTTTCTAAATAATGTGGGAGCCTCGACGTCTCACAATCCCATGGACCTCCATGGACTTTTCCAGGGATAGCTTTACCCATTGCCTTTATTATAACATTATCATCGTCATTATCATGTACTATTATTGTAAGGAACTTAGACCATTACTTATGTACATAGTCTTTCTACATTAAATTTACCAAACATAACCTCAAAGTTTCGCACCGTCATCATGTTTGTAATCGTTGACTTAGAAACAAAATGTGACATGAAACGTGTAGATATGTTTATTGCCTCAAACTGTATCAAATTTTACACGCCTAATTCTGATGATTCAGAAGATATCGCCATCAAATCGATAGCTTAAGAAAATCTTCACTAGGCCGACATATTCTGTGAGAAGGCTACATGAATAAAAGTTGCATAGTCTTGGAATATCTGGAACCAAATATCACTTAACTATCCCAAATTATGCGTTGATTCCACCTCTTCAGTTTGTGTCCGCCATGTTCTTATTATTGACTGTAAGGAAAGTAAACCATACGAAGTTGGAAAAATATCTAAGAGCATAATATCTAACATCATATTTTGTGAAAAACGGCGAATTGGTTCAAAAATTGAGAAACCTACAGACAAAAAGACAAACACTGTGTTCTCAATCACATTTTCTTAGGAAAGTAACGTGGGTTATACACAGTATAGGGTCTAACATAGCAGTGTGTTAGCAAGATGGCGGTCCTCTGTGATGTGACGCCATGTAGTTTCGTGAAACTTACGAAAGTCTGGGAGGAACCCGCGGACCACATCTACCAAATTACATGACGTTAAATCACAGAATACCGTAATTTTCATATCATCGGCATGAAAACCTGGGATCTCAATGAGATTAGCAGTCTGACAGCTGTTAACTAGATATTATTTAATTAAGATACACAGGTACGGTATGAACTGTGACATTTTGAGAGAGTCATAACCTATGGACTGCTTTTACATTTTTTAGCAGGCTACATCATTATTCGCCATTATCAAGTGGCATTTATACGCAGTTGGACTCCTGGGGGCATTGACCATGGCATCCCCACGATTCAAACAGCACATGGCCTTATCCTGTCAGATAATCACGTGATGGTACAGATGTTTCTATGCGCCTCTTATTCATTGACCCCGTTTACTTATGCAGATAACATGCCAAAATGGCCGAGCCATAGCTCAAACGGTTAGTCGCTGGCTTCCCACTGCGGCGGCTCAGGTTCGATCCCGGGTCTGGTCAAGTGGGATTTGTGGTGGACAAAGTGGCGCTGGGGCAGGTTTTCTCCGAGTACTTCGGTTTCCCCAATTCCACCAATTGCTCCACAATCACCCTCACCTATCATCTGGGGCTGATACAATAGGCCAAAAGTGGCCGCAGTACAAGGGACTTAGCCCCACCCCACTAACAATTAAAAAAAAACATCCCAAAATGGATAACTGCGTGAAATTAACGTAAGTAAACATGGAAATTTCGAAGATAATTTTTGGCTACAAAACAAGGCCTTGTACATTCAAAATCTAAAGCAGTGTCCTCCAACTTCAAACCACTGAAGGGCCACACTGTATCATAAGTACATACGCGCGGCCGTTACACAGATAAAAAATACCTGCTTTGTAATATCAGATTCATGGAACAAAGGCACACGAATAAGAATAGGGCATGTTAATATAAAAGTAATAAATAATAAAATTGTTCATGTGGTTAAATAATGAAACGTTACGCCATGAAGGCGTGTAGGGTAGTGGAGGTACTGCCTCAGCATTCTTGACCTAGACATTAGATGGAGATTAATGACAAGCTTCACTCCCCGGCCGCTTTAACACCGAGGAAAGAGTCCCCGGTACCCATGGGATAGGAGGCTGGGTTGGCAATTGTACTATCCCGGCTCCTTAAGAATGGGGAACATAACATTAAATATGTTTTGCTAAATTTCTTGTTGCCAGGTTGGAGCTTAAATATCAGCCCCTATACAATAGCTGTATTGTACTATCGTACTATCGTACTATCGTGGAATCACACTAATGTTATACTTCACTAAATTACTGTGAGCAAATGCTGCAAAATGACAGGATTATTATCCGCGAGATGCCGGTTCGTAGTCCCGATCTCAAGTTTCGAGACAGGTTTACGTAATTTCAATTTCAGTTCTATGCTACTGCAAGTAAAATTTCGCCCATAATCACTATTTTAATAATAACGAAACTGAGCTCAAAATACATCAAGGCTAAACTGCTTCCATTGCACTTCGTTTAAGTCCTCGGAACCGAGTTCTTGAGAAGCCAACAGTCGCTTAGCTACTCTCGAATTTCAAAACATTTCACGGAACACAAAGGTTCATTACCGTGTTAACAAGAGCCCTCCACTGATCCCCATTCTGAGCCAGATCAATCCAGTCTACATCACCTCACGCGATTTCTCTAAGATAAGTTTTAATATTGTAAGATTTGAGGGTTTCACGGCGGTGACTATGAAGAAAGCAGTCTTCTGGAATTTGGCACCGTGTATATGTGGTGTTAATCGACGTTTCGGAGGAACGTATCGCCTCCATCTTCAGGGTAGAAGGAAAATATAAGAAATCCGCAAGCGAAGAGACCGTGAGAACCGGTAAAACCGGTTCTCTTATATTTTCCTTCTACCCTGAAGATGGAGGCGATACGTTCCTCCGAAACGTCGGTTAACACCACATATACACGGTGCCAAATCCCATTAGACTGCTTTTTTCTTAGTTTTAATATTATACTTCCACCTACGTCTAAGAAGAGACGAGATACCTCAGCCAGTATAGAGACGGTCTACAGGCCTGGGTTCGATTTCCGGTGCCCAACCTCCTATTCAATTGGTAACAGGGGCTCGTTTCACAAGGGTAAAGCGGCCGTGCCATAATCTGACCACTCACCCCCATCTAGTGCCGAGGGCAGTAATGGTGGAGCTATACCTCCACTCCCCCATATTTCTTCATAAAACAATGCTTAACTGGGGCTCTCCGTAACATAGTTGGCTGAGGCACTTTGCTACAAGCCGGAGAAAGTAGCGGGTTCGATTCTCAGTAAGGTCACTGGACTCCTCAATTGACCTAATCCTTCCAGCCGCACTATGGCCCTGGGGTCGACTCAGCCTCTAACAGAAATGAGGACCAGAAATCTTCCTGGGTGTAAAGGGCGGCCGGCGCGTAAGGCTAACAACCTCACCGCCATCTGTGAGCCGATTGTCTAGAGACTGTGGGAGCCTCGACGTCTCACAACCCTATGGGCCTCCACGTTCGGTTACAGGGATAGCTTTACCTTTTTACAACGCTTAATTAATTAAACAGGGGGAAACTTTACCTTTTAGTGTACATGAGCAAAATTTAATTGCGTAATTTGTGTCACTCCTTCGAGTCTCATTAATGTATAACGCACTGCGGAATTGACAGGGAAAGCAACCATGCCCCTGGAGAAAAACGTGTACTTCTGTTTGTTTTTTCGCATAACTCACTTGTTTGTTTTCGTGCATTCAGCCACTTCCGATGACGTCATAGAAAGCTTCAACGAATGTTGTTATGTATATTTCCACTTAAGATTAAGTAAAGATAATTTATCTCTTAGAGGCTCAGGAAAGAGCGAGAAAAGGTATAACTACGTACAAAGCTCTGCGCTGTGTGGTTATGTAATTACGTGACTCCTGAAAGCATTATAACTTACAAGCGTCATATAACCCATTGACCTGCCTGCATAGTGTGTCTAATGATGCAATAAAGCGAACCTATGACAACAATGACTTTCGTCGTCAGTTATCCGTAAACGCAGCTACAGTAAGAACTGCAGTGAGCATTTCTTATAATTAGTCACCCAATCATAGCTACACGAGTTTCTCGCGTCATTCTACAACTCTGAAACTTCCGTTATACAGTGCAACTTAAACCAGTTTTATTTCAGTAACTTTATGCAGCAATTTGGTATTTTGCGTGGTTATGAAACACGTTTAGGATCGATACAAAATTTGGATAGATTTTTAAAGGTACTGCGAAGATTCTAATTATACTTGACCGTGAAAATAACGACGCATTTGAAGGTTATTCACAGCTTGTTGTACAGCTGTCATAGTTCAACAAGTATGGTGACCGTGGAATGGGTTTTCGATTTCTGGGAGAAAGAAATTGTTCTCCTGTGTCCATGCCGATCCTGGGGCTTAGGCTGAAAACCCACTGACGCGACAAGCCGCGCGCGGTTTGTCGTGTGTTGTCGCTCGCGGCCGTTATTTGTATTGCTTTTATGAGCCGCGCGCGGTTAAGTTTTGGAACGCGGCATACAGGCGGCAGAGCTGTCGCACGCCTAATAGGTACAGCTAACGGACGCGCGCGACAAAGAGTGGCTAGCCGCTCGCGACTAGTCGCGTCAGTGGGTTTTCAGCCTTACACGTCCTCCTACTGAATTTGCATCGGAGGCCTTTTCCCTGGTGGTAAGACGGCCGAGGCTTGAAGCTGACCACTCAGTTCAATCTAGTATCGAGGTCAAGAATGTGTTCAGTCTCCATGCGTCTTCAATGCATGGTGCTTAATTAACTTTACATAGCATTATGTACGTTACGTGACTTCAATATTAATTATGTTTCAAATACCTCATTACTCAGGACGACGTGTGAATCGTTCTTCCGAGCGGGATGGTGTAGCAGTGGAGCTCTAGATATGTATTCGGCAGGTGCTTGGTTCGAATATAGGCTGGGGCACTAGATATCGTGAGGTCTTTTAGGTTTTCCTCAGTCTCTCCAGGTACATTCTAGGATATTACCTTGATTAGGCAAAGTTATATTCCTTTCAAATCGTTTCCAATTCATTATTCATCAATCATCTTAGGACTCGACGCTATATAGTGTAGCTACTGACAACATCGTTAAATAAGCCCCCCCGCCCAACAATAAATCTGTATTCTCTACTAACTAACTAACTAACTAACTAACTCCATGGAGCTGAGCTCTTCCTGGGAAGCTGCCAATTGTACAGCTACTCAAGCACTTCCCAACATTTTATAGAACCCGAAGGTTCATTACCGTGTTAACATCAACCATCCACTGATCCATATCCTGAGCCAGATCAATCCAATCCATACAATGCTATCTAAGATCCAATTTAATATTGCCCAACCACCTACGCCTTGGTCTTCTAAGTGGTCTCTTTCTTTCTGTCTTTCACATCAATATCCTATATATGCATTCTTCTTCTCCCCATTCGTGCTGCATGCCCTGCACATCTCATCCTCCTTGACTTGATCATTCTAAGTATACTTGGAGAAGAGTAAAAGTTATGAAGCTCCTCATTGTGCAGTTTTCTCCAACCTCCCGTCACTTCATCCCTCTTACGTCCAAATATTCTCCTCAGCACCCTGTTCTCAGACACTCTCAGTCTGTGCTCTCCCCTTAAAGTCACGGGTATTGTCTGCTGAGTTAAAAAATGTCTTCAACCATGTTTTATTCTTTGGCGTTTAGACCACGCTGTCGGAAGGGAATATTGTTTTCCCTATTAATGTTTGGCTTTGCGTAACAGCCATCTAAAGAGCACTGAATAACGAATACAAACGTTTCTTTCCCCTACACAGATCCTGGTATTCGCCGCCATTTTGGCCGTCGCTGTAGCCGTTCCTCAGTCATCTTCAAAGGACGCCCAGATCACAGCTTACAGCAATGATGTAGGATTGGACGGATACAATTTCCAGTAAGTTCATGGAGGTGGACTCCACTTTACTCAGAATAACCCCCCATTATGTCACTGAATACATGCAAAACATTAGACTTCTTCATTACTGACTAGCGACAGGTACTCACATTCGAACCATCCGACGTCGAATAAATATAGTTCAAGTTTCCTGAAACTCTTCTAAATAAACATTATTTTCCTGAAAATTGCGACACCTGTCGACACAGCGACTACTGCTGGTAGATCTACCTGTTGGCAGAATTAGTACTGCCTGCAACCAACGTATACAGAGCTCTATCGGCGCACTGTTACCATAATTTCAAACAGTATTATTACAATATTATTGTAGAGGGAGACTAGACATTTATGCTTGCTACCTCTCTAACTTCTTGTTCACCAGTTTCATAATATCGTAGTTCAATTCGAGCCCCGTCCTCGTGAATTTCAGCCGTACTCAGTTAAGAAGGACACTTGATTTCAAAGTAAAGCTATCCCTGTAAAAGACCGTGGAGGCCCATTGGGTTGTGAGACGTCAATGCTCCAACATTTTCTGTAGACAACCGGGTCACAGATGGCGGTCAGGTTGTCAGCCTTACGCGCCGGCCGCCCTTTACCTCCCAGGAAGATTCCTGGTACTCATTTCTGTTAGAGGCTGAGTCGACCCCAGGGCCATGGTGCGGCTGGAAGGATTACGCGTGTTGAATTTCCATGTTATCAGCACAGACCTAAATGTACGCTACAATCTAACAACTTTTCAGAGATGAGGGATCTGTGTTGTGCCATGCGCACTGCTCGTCCGAGAAGAATGAAAAAAATTGGAACTTATTTAATATTGTCCCAGGCTGTTTTCATTTCTCTACACATGTCAAACAACAAATGATACCTTGTATACATATTAGGCATTCATAATACAGGGGACAGTACTTCATATATCTTGTATGGTAAGCGACGGTAAGTAGACTGCCACGAAGTAAATACAAAGCCGTGGGTGGCCGCGGATTTTGTACAGAAATCTCTGGCGAGTAGAGCTTTACTCTGACTAGCGAACTGCGCCAACGTTTAACGATCCCTGGTCATTTATGTATGAAGGAGAGTCAGTAAATAGGTCACGAATGAAAGTAAAACAGCTGTAATGGATGTAATAGGGTTTCTATGTTTATCACTAGGTAGCAGCAGAGTCCAGCTTCATGGCAGTCTAGGTAGCAGACGTGCATATTCAGAAGCTGGTTTCAGTAGTAAAAAAGGCGACCCTGCTTGAGGAGTGTACTACCGGAGAGCAGAGTTCTGCTGTGCGTTTTTTCTGGGCAAAAGGACTCAATGTAAAGGATATTCATAAAGAAATATTTCCTATTTACGGTAGGAAGTGTTTGTCGTGTAAAGCGGTTCACAACTGGGTGGCAAACTTTTCGCTGATGACGAAGAGGTCGAAAAGGAGGTACGGTAGTGGCTGAGACAACAGTCAAACTTCTGTACGGCGGATATTTTCATACGGCCTGTCACGTGTTACAAACTTCATACGAACTTGAACGTACGAAACACTCACTGTACGTAAGTTGTTTTTTTTTCTACTGGTATTTTTAGTCCATGAAACTCTCGTCAGTTCCTAAACACTGAAACAGCCTTACGAATTAATACGGCAACACGTTTATTATTAGGCATATTGTAGCAATTAGTAAGTGATGAAATTTTAATCCATTTAAATGATTCGTACTTGCTAATTTAGTCAGGTCAGAGGAAACTGACATACATTTTGTCATTTATGGGTTCGTATCCCGTTAAGATCATGTGACGCCATGTTTTTAAACCTAATTAGGTGTACAACATAATTATCAGTCATAAATATTTTGCCATCGCATTTACTCTCCTCTTCCGTTTGGGAGCGAAGAAATTAGCCCACAAGATTGCTGTAGTGGTACCCGTAACGACCTACACTTGTGTTCGGAAAATGTTCAGTTCGAATCTCGGTCGGGTGACCGTTTATCCCAAATATGTTCGTCGATGATTTCCTTAGTCCCTTCCAGGGAAATTCTGGGCTAGTGCTACGATTAGACCAAGACCGCTTCCTTCCAAATTATTTCCAATTTATCATTCCTCTATTATTCTACTATTCGACACTATCAACTCCGTGGCTTTTTAATCAAGTCACCCTCTATGCGTCGACAAGCGACGATAGCTCGGTCGGTATTCGACACTCTATAGTGTCAAATATTGGTAGAGTCGTTAAATAAATTGCAAATACAAGGGAAAGTGAAGCATCATCTTGTTTTATTTACGTCATCACTCATCACCAAGACCAACAGATGTTGCGGTTACTCGGAAAGCGATGTAGCGTGTAGAGCCGCTGCTATGCAACGATTGCGATAAACAAATATACCAGAGCAGTTTCCAGAAAATGGCTCGGTAAACGCGTTCCCCCAGCAACGGATAAGCATGCAGCAATGGAGGTACTGCTGGAAAATGTGTTTTATACTCAGTCCGTGCAAAGGGATTATAAGGACAACTAAAGCAAGAATAGTTCAGATGGAAGGGATCCGCGATTCAGAGAGGACTTGAGCCCGAAGGCGGAGGAATAGCCTTTGCTAGAAACCGTTACCAGGAAACGCCTAGTAACAGACTGAGAACACTAGATCGCGTGCTCTAGTGAACTGTAAAGTATGGAAATAGCGATAGTGTTATAGTTATTTGTGGTTACGATCTGCAAGTGATCAATAAATCCATGCAACAATCCGAACACCGTTTATAGTCACTCCCGTCACGTGACAGTATTTTAATACTTTTAATACTAATAGCTTTAACCTTGATTGAAAGTCCCTGTGTCTCGGGAAAACGTAATGGAGCCCACGTCCCTCTCAGGTAACTATATTCATTTGAATAACCAGCATGTCACCTTTTACTTAGGTTCGACAACAAAACCTGTACGTCACAATAAACAAACCAATCGTCGTGTGACTTTAAATGAAAACAGCACGAACATCGCCACAAAAGTGCTGCCAGCCATTAGCTCGCCATGTTTTTTTGCCGTGAGAACAAGTAAAGGTTATCTTGTGTCCTACATTACGTCATGACTTTGCGTAACGCTGGCGCAGCACCCATTCAACACGTTTTGGTTACATATGGCGAGATATGACAAATGTAGCGCTGTATATGCAAGATAGACACAAAGTGACAATCATATTTCCATAAGAAAGTGCTTGTTTTCTCCTCTGCCGTACTGTGCCATTATAGAGACTGGATGAGAAAATTCTACCGAAAACGCTGAAATGTTTGCAGCTTGCCCTATGGTGACATTAAAAGAATTAAAGAAGCACACGTTAACATCTACCTGTGATTTACAATACAAATTAAATGTAATTTAAGTGTCACAATTTAATAATAAATTACAGAGAACATCTCCGATCATTATGCTGCACTTCTATGGTCGCAAAATCGTGTTCATAAATAATTTAATAGTAATTCAACGAAGTTCTCCGAGTTAATCTTGCAAGGTTACTTCGCCAGATTTATGAATATGCGCATTCATGCTCGAAGCGATTCCTTTAGAATAAAACCGGATAGTTCGAATCAAATGTTAGAGAGACAAGATTAGCATATGAGGTCTATCTTCTGGAATATAACACCGTGTAGATCGTCAAAAGTAAACCGACAATTCTGAGGAACATGTCGACTCCATCTTCAGGGTTGAAAAGCAAGCCAAGCAATAAACCAACATGAAACAGAAAGTAAGCAAAAGAAGACAGAACTCTTCACAAATCATTTCCGTAAGAACCTCAAATCCTACAAGATCAGTACAGACTTTTATTTATGGGAAGTTCAATACCCTTTCTGAATTAAAGGCAGAAGTATTCTAAGTTTTAAACATTAGTCTTCAGTACATTCCAGAATAGCCCAGTTATTTAGAAATTTCTCTGGCTGCCATTTGTGGGTGTCACCAGGAACATGACGGACAAGCATCTGCTCCCCCCCCCCTCAGGTTTTTGGTTACATTAAAAAATTGAAGGAAATGTAGCAAACATTAGAATAAGAAATTGAACTATTTTAAAAATCATTCATCTAAACTGAATACTCTAGGGCGATGGAGTATCAGTAGATTCTAAAGGGTTCTAAGGATGGTGCATGACACACAGAATTACTGGGTTTTTGGACTTTTTCATCATCCGGATTCTAGGTAATAGAGGAGTGACTGAGATTAGCTTTTCTAAGGGGCCCAACTGAGTAGGTGTCTTCCTTTCTCACCTGAAGATGGAAACAGATCCAGTTTCTTAAACGTCTTAAAATCTGGATGGAAAAAGACCAAAAACCCAATACTTCTGTCTTGGAGTGTCAGTCTTTTCACTCTGATATTTTTTAAACTCTGATTTACCCATGATTTGAAGTTCTCACAGCGGTAGGTATGAAAAGTTCTATCTTCTGGAATATAAAGTCATTAACTTCAACAGAATACATAGCACTATATCCCAGAAGATCGAATTCTTCATCAATATATCCACCAGACCACATCTGTTGTCATGACTGCAGATTCTACTGCTTTTCTTCCTATTGTCGCAATTCTGATGCCAAAAATTGTCTGAGTTATGTTCTTTGAAGAACCACAGAAATTAAAATATTCAAAGAACATACAACATTTATAACATTGGTGTGAAAATGACAGGACTTGAGAACAAGTACACTGAGGGTTGGGCCTGTAGAGACACTCGACAGACATCAGTATAGGTTGGCTCTGAAAGGGTTAATGAATCAAATAATTTGAGGTGAAGACATTCCATACACCACAAACTTCCTTTCCTTCAGACAGTCTTCCATATTTTTGAAAAGGAATTACAAATAGGTGTATGTTAACTGAATGTGTCTCTATTCCAGATTCCAGACAAGTGACGGCATTTCCCGCAATGAAGAAGGTATCCTCAAGAACCCAGGAAGTGAAAATGAAGCCTTGGAGGTCAAAGGCAGTTACTCTTACAAAGGGCCTGATGGCAAGGACATCACCGTGAATTTCGTCGCCAATGAAAACGGCTACCAACCAATTGTTTCTGCTCGCCGGAAGTAAACACATTCCTTTCGCACTCCACGAAGATGATAAGCCTGTCACCAAGTCGGAAACGTTAACACCCTCAACATCGTTATAATTCTATACGTTTGAAATTGTGCCATAATTATACAATGATCTATCCCTGTTTCTGGGTTAAGGTTAGCACTGCAAGGGCCTCTACTTTCAGAGTGCAACAGATGGGAATTGGTCTATCAAGTACTTTAAGAAATGAGCCATGAATGATAATGGAACAATACCAGTGTGATCATCAAACAATTTCACACATATCGCTAAGCCGCATGAGTGAGCATGTCTGTCTGAGCAGCCAAACTGACTGTGGAAAGCTATGCAATGATCGCAATGTACAAGACATGACCGTATTGCTTCCAGATGAAGAAGGCATTAAGTAATTGTAAAAAATGTAAAAATTAAATCACTATATTACTATAAAATATGTGTCCTACTTATGCAATACCTCTATCTCAAAACTTTTAAGCAGTTACTTTTACTAATGTATCAAAAATTACTATATTGCCAAGGGCTGGGATAGCTCAGTCGGCATAGTGACATGACAATGCAACAGAAAACATTAATAACAGTACAGACTCCCTACAGAATACCAAAAGATAAATTTGTCCCTGTGCTTAACTAGGAACCATGTCATAATGATACCGGGAGAGTGGCATTAGATGAGTGAGCAACTACATGCCCCTGCTGCTTTACCTGCACAAATTAAGCCACCTGTATCCACTGAACAGGAGGCTGGGTGGCCCCAGAGCTGGTCTGGATGTGGTAAAGGAGAGAAAATTTCTTGTGCCTGCTTGGGAACTGAACCCGCAGTAATCCAGATCATAGCCACTCACTATGCTGACTGAGCTATCCCAGCTCATTCATCAGAATATACGTGGTTGTGTTTTGAAGACATCAGAAATATTTGCATCAAGATAATATTTATAATGACTCCAACAAAAACTGTACATGCTGAAGTGCACACAGACACAACACAAAAATGCAAGCACTGAGATTATGTGCTGGTCACAGGAACCTTTTATCCCCCCCCCACTTCAAAATCCTAACTTTTTTTTTAATTGCTAGCGGGGTGGGACTAAGTCCCTTGTACTGCAGCCACTTCTGGCCTATTGTACCAGCCCCAGATGATAGGCGAGGGTGATTGTGGAGCAATTGGTGGAATGAAGATTGGCAGGGGATAACAGAAGTACTCGGAGAAAACCTGCCCCAGCGCCACTTTGTCCACCACAAATCTCACTTGACCAGACCAGGCCACCGCGGTAAAATCTTAACTTAGTCCACGTACATTTTGCACCGAAAGTTCACGGAGTCAGCTAATATGTTGACGTATACTAATAGTCAGGATGCTAGTAACATGCTTGACTTTATAATTGATCTTCATGAACTACCATTTTGAACTCAAACTTTATTTCTTTAAATATCATTCTTTACATGTAATCATACACTAAATCATTCATTCTGTGAACATTTCCCCACAGCGGAATGGTTGGATGAAGCAAAATAATGCACTGTCATCTCAAATTGTAAAAATAGTAAGGCACCTGCTTACCTACAGCAAAAGTGAAGATGCTGCATTGGCTGTACCATTCCAAACTATGACAGGAGACTGGAATTTGGTACATTTAGGAGTGGTACGATTTACGTTAAGAAAACTCTTTCAAACCACTCATTTCCGCTGTTACAGCCACAATATTATCTAACCCCAAAGTTCACAGTCAAATACACAAAACAGCTTGTTTGCTGAGCTGTGCTCAAGTATATTTTATTAAGTCCCCCATAACTGCTTACATGTGACTGATTTAAGTACACCACTGGAGAATAAGTAGTGGAGGAAGGGTTCACACTCAACCCCTGCACAAATGAGGGTTGTTCAATTGAAAACCATTCCAGATTCTTCTGGGCGAAGGAGTGAAGCCACTGAATCTAGTTTCCACAGGCTGGCAGGTAGGCACGCACTCGTTCCACTGATGCCTCAGCTGCTGGATCCCCCTCTACAACGAACTGCTTGGGCAGCTGCTGGAACCACCGCATGACTCCAACCTTCACGTCTTCGTCCAACCAGAATCTACAGCCCTTTTTTGCTTTCTTTAGGGGGCCAATCACGCAAATGCTTTTCATTTGAACAACCCTCACACCGAAATAAATGTACAACAGATACCAATAATTTCAAAATTTCCCCATAGTAAAAAAAAAAATTAAAAAAAATCACAAATCACATTTTTAAAATCTTATTCTGGTTTCTAACAGGCAATGTTGTAAAGATACAGCTAAGCACTTTAAATCAATAAACTGCTAGACACTTGAATTTTCAAACAGAAATAAATATTCAGTCAAAATTAGTTTTTGTCTTTTTGTCATTACTGGATTGTGCTACCTTGGAACTAGCTGAGATGAAAAGTTGATGATGAATTGTAATGAAAACACCACACACACATATTAAGAATGTCCTGAATGGGCTTCAAACCTTGCAATCTCTGGAAGCATCTATATGCTTCCGGAGTCAGAGCTGCTACTCTGAACTGATGTCCCACTACAATGACACAACTTCTTCTGACTCTTTGTGCTTTGAAGGATAAAGTTTTGTGCTGTCATATCCCTAAGGTCCCAAATCTGTTCATCTGTTGCAAGATACAACATAAATGCAACTTAAATCCATTTTATTGCAGACTTCAAATTAACCATTGCACCATGTACTTGATTTGTCTTTACAAGAATCCAAATGAAGGATACTCCGCAACAGCTGCCAAACAATGCTGCTTTTATACGAGAGCCTGGAATTCACTATCCTTTATGTCTTTTTGGAACAAGGCACCACCTCATGTCGTCCATTGGAATGGAACGAGGCAATGCTGACTCACTATCTTTAGTCATCCCACAGAGCTACATGAGGCTTTGCTACCTCATCAATCTGTAAGATTTGAATGAGGCAGTAACAAGTCGCTGCCCCTCATTCAACTGAGTGAAGCAGCACTAAATTACAGCCTCAAATCAAATGAGGCAGTATCAAGTCATGGCCCAAGGCTGAGTTACTACCTCTTGCGGGCCCAGTAAAAATGAATGAGATTATGCAATAGGCCTCCACCACCGACAATATGACTGGGGAAGCCAAGCAGCTGTCATTGGGACTTCATGGAGACCAACTTGCGACTTCGGGCCCGAGCCTCCTGTCGACTGTTTGTATACTCAAACCACAAAACATTGGGTATCAATGTCGTGTCTCGCAGAAGCAAAAATTCTGATATTCGCCTGCAATACATAACACACACATTAAAATATTAGTAACACATTCAAGTGCCATTTAGTCCCTAACAGCTGGCCATTTTACCTGAAATGTCTCGAAATTAAGGAGGAAAGGACTGCAAGACATTTTTAGACCTTATATACCAGCAAGGTGATACAACTATATACATGAAGAATTCAAGACAACAACAGACAGCTTAGAGCATAATGTTCATACACGAATGTCATGGAAGAAATGCTGAAGGCCAGGGGGCATTAATACTGAAGTATTCATCCAGATTAAAGACACTGAACCAGTGTTAACTTATTTAATAACACTTTCTCAACTACACAGATTACACAGCAATGCACGGGAGGATGAAATGGGAATTATGAATTGGTACTTTGAAGGAAGCAGCTGCTGCATATTTTGAGGGAGCTTGGGGGAACTATTAACAAAACTGGTCAGGACTGACAAAGGTGTTTCTGACAGAGCTTGTTTTTAACAATTTCCCTTCATATTTTCAACAGGCTTCATGCTAGTTCAGAAAATAAAAGGTACACCTCTTTACATGTAAGTGAAACAGGAGCATCAGAAGTTAGGAAGTACCACGTTCCTCCATGGGGTTAACTGACCAGATGTTATTTAATGCTGATTCTCAACTACACAGGTTCAAAGCATCGATTTAAGGACATAAGATAACCGGGAAAATCTCAGACAGGAGTGTAAGTCTCCAGACAAACAAAGTGAGGAATTTTGCAAGTATGAAGCAGAATGCTAAACCTATACTCACCACGAGACAATAAGTGGAAACACAGGTGTAAATATCAGGTAGGTGAGAGCAAACCAGAGTGAGCCAAAGAGAAAGCCAACCAGTGCTCCACTGAGAACCTGTTTCCATGTATGGTACTGCAAATAGACTCTGCAACAGAACAAAAGCGATGCATCATTAACCCTTAAGGGACAATGGTTACTATGTCTTCTTCTTTACTGGCGCTAAAACCTTGCATGGGTCTTGGCCTTCCCCATAGGCTCTGGGGGTTCCATAGCAGTAAGTTTTTCTAGAACAGGATCATTAACCCCATGCTCAAGTCGAAACCCAGATGATGAGGGACTGCACGTCATCCTACTGCTACCCTTTGATATGTCTGATGTGGGTGGCCCTGCCAGGAGCTTAGCTCTCCCAGTCACTGGTGTGAGTAAATCACCCCTCCATTACAAGGTTAGTATATGAGGTGGTATCAGAAAGTTCCCAGACTGTTCTTGTTGTAACTGCCTTGGTGAAAGAAGATGAGAGGGGAGGCCAAGGTCACACTTCCGAAAGGCTATTGCATCAGTCTGCCATGTGACACCATGATGTGAGCATGACCTGTTTTTACACGAGTGCTTTCTCGAATTCTTGTTTTGTTTTGTCTGCGATGGATAGCAAAATTGGGCAACGTGTCTGCATCAAGTTTTGTCTGAAGACTGGTAAATCTGCTACTGAAACCCTTGCAATGCTTCGTGAGGCTTTTGGAGAACTCGTCCACAAAGCCCATCGCCAAATAATCCATGAGCTTGCAGATATCGTTGGTATCAGTTATGGAGTGTACAAGGAGACCTTCACAGAAAATTTGAACATGCACGGCACTCCTCTTTCATGATGACATGGCAGCCCACATGTCCCTGAAAATCACAGAGTTTGTGACTAACAATAATATGGTTATTATTACCCATCCTCCCTACTTGCTGAACTTAGCCATCTGTGATTTCGATTTGTTCCCAAATTGAAAATGAAACCAAGGGGATGACATTTTGAAACAGTGTCTGACATCCAAATGGAATTGCTGGCAATACCCGACAGCATTAAGGAAAATGACTTCCACGGTGCTTTTGAAGTGTGGATCAAAATGATGGGATCACTATATACATTCCCAAGGAGACTATTTTGAAGGAGATGACAGTCAAAATTAAGTTAAGCCAGCATTTCTTTTTTGACCTAGTCCAGGAACTTTCCAATAGAACCTCGTATGTACCTCGTGCATTAATATCAAGAAACATATACCAAACATATGTAACAGGTAAATAGCAAACCTTAACTTCATATATATAAATATTTTAATTGAAAATTTCACATGTAGTACATAATTTTGAATAGTTAAAAATCTTATGCACAACATCAGTTGTGTAGTTATGGTACATGAAAATAAATAAAATTATATTACATAATGATATAGAAGAACATTTCACTCAAATATAATATTCCATACCCACACTAGGTTTGTGAGCAAGATGGTAATCACCCATTCACTATCACTGTCCTGGTAAGTGGTGGCCTTATCTAATTCACTGACCCAGAAAACAATAGTCATTACTGAAAACTGTAATGAGAGCAACCCAATTTTCCACTTTTAAATACAAGAGGATTTCAGCTGACCATAGTTCTGTTATGAAAGGTTGTAGTCCATTTTGAAAAGTTCTAATTCCACTTGGTATAATTTGCAGACATTAATTCACTTCCACTAGTGTTATTATAGCAAAAATCCCTATTTACTGAATCTCTGTTGTAGGTTTGTTATGTGCTGCAAACAGGATGCAAACCCTAAGATGAGATTTAAGATGCTGATGAATGGCAAGAGTCATGCATATCTGTAATTTATTTAATGGCACTGTTCAGTAACTCAAGACTATATAGCATCGAATGATTAGATGATGGTGAATATCAAATTTATAAGGATGAGGAAGAAAATATTGTCACATATCCAGGTTTTTTTATTATTATTATTATTATTATTATTATTATTATTATTAGAGGGGTGGGTTTCACCATGCACCACGACCAGTTTGATCTATTGTACGTCCCCCTTTGATATTCTACCAGTCTCTATACCCTACCGGTACTGGTGCGTGCCATCAGCCCCGACTCAGCCAGCGAGTTCGGCCTCTACTGGCACAGCGGTACCTGATGCTTCCCCCATCTACCAGAGGCGTTAAAAACTACTGTTGGGTGGGAAATGTCCTATAATTTGGCTCACAGGTCTCCTTGAGACATGAGGTTCTTTTACATGCCGTAAAGGTAAGACACGGGACCAACAACTTAAAGTCCCTCCCGGAGGACTTGTTCCCTGAATTTTTCTGCCCTTAAAAATTCCATGACCCCCGCTTGGTTTGAAAGCGCGTACCTTGAGTCATGAGGTGGGAACGTTAGCCCTAGACTACGGAGGCCGCTTACGTAACAGGACAAGTAATTAATGGGTTTCGGATTAGATGAATTGATTTATTGGACAATTTCACCAGGTGGAACTACAGATAATTATAATGCATTCAAATTACTTTAACTAAGACACAAATGAATGTCAATGACTGCTTGCTTGAACGATGTCTGCCTCTCGAAAGCACGCTAGTTCACTTCTGACTTCTCTTCTGTCCTCTTCCTCCGACTTCTCACTTCTTGCTTCTGAACTGGCCTCCATTTACACCTGCTGGGCATCTGGGGTAGCAGACACCTTAATGAACAGTTCTGATTTTCATTACCGTGGTAACGGTCTGCCCATGTATGCACTGTCGAATGAACGTGTTTACAAGTGTCACCCAGGCAACGATGCATTCACTGCACTTATTGTAGTAGAAATGTGACTACCAAGCCGTTGTCTATCAATGGATGCCCGGTCTGACTCCAATATTCCACCTTTTAGGTGGCATGTCACAATATCATGGCCTCACTGAAGGTACTATCCTGGAATTTGCCCGGAGAGACTTAGAAAAACCACTGAAGACATTAGTCAGAATAATCAATGTCCAGGTTGGGATCTGAAACAGGCATTTTCTGAACACAAGTCAGAAGCATTATCAATTCAGCCAACTTACTTGATATGAGTGGTAAGAATTTAATGTACCTGCTGATAGTCACCAATGCTGCCATAGAAACACACCCCACTGTGATCACGGTCTTCCATGCATTTTCTAGTAAACTGTTATTATTCATATGTTGTAACCTAAGAACAGGGGTGAAAAAAAAGTTTATCTATAAACAATATTTCACATACAACTTGTGATTTTCTTCATACAAAATGTCATATTCCTATCTCTAATAGTCCATTAGTTATTACAATCAAAAAAAAAAAAAAGTAAAGCTATCCCTGTAACAGGCCATGAAGGCACACAGGGTTGTGAGACGTCGAGGTTCCCACATTTTCTAGATGACCAGCTCACAGATGGCAGTGAGGCTATTAGCCTTAAACATCAGCCACCTACCCTTTGCCCCTAGGAACATTCCTAGCATAGCAATACCTCGCATAGTCCGACTTTGATCAGTCCAGATTCACTATGTTCACTAGTACAGTTTGAAAAGTTAAAAACAAACTAAATTTTAATTGAGCAAAATAAAAATAAATTCTAAAAAATTAGTACATAAAATTATTTTTAATACATAAATGATCTGTTTTTTCCTTTTATACAGCCAAGTCTCTTTTTGTGTGGTTTATTTTTATGTGGTTTTAAGTGATGTGATATGATACATATATCAATTTTTTCTGGAGTTCCCCATTGTATATGTATGTACCTATGCTCAGGTCGTTTGTTCTTGAGCTCTGACAGCTATCACTGGAGGAGGTGGGGAGAGCACTACTTTAACGGAATTTTAGAGGAGCTGCAACATCAGAAATGTTATCGAAAATATAGGCGAAGCATGGCATGAATTAACGGCAAGCAATATGAGGGCAGTATGGAAACATATCATACCACACTGTGCAAATGATTTCATTGGTTTTGAAACTCATTTTGCTGAAGTCACTAATAACATAGTGGAAATCAGACAGCAACTTGGTTTCAATGAGTTAGATTCTGTCAACGTAATTGAGTGCATCAAATCGAATACTAATGAACTAGATAATGAAACACTTATTAACATAGATGAACAACAGGCTTATGAAGAATGGGAGGACAACTTAGACAACAACTGTGTTGAAATGCCTGCACGAGAATTAACAGCTGAACAACTATCAATAATTATGGGAATGGCTGAAACCTTGTCAGAGCATGTTATGGAAGTTGATCCCAATATTGAACGTAGCCTTACAATTCGCCGAACGATAAACAATGCAATTCGTTGCTACAAAGAAATGTATGAAGAGAAAAGGCCAAAGAAGAGTGGGAGAGGTGCATTCATGATGCACTGTTTACTAACAACTGCGGTCAACACTGGGCCACTTCACCTTCAGTGAAAGTTGTCACTGGCCTTCAAAGGTTAATAAAAGCTAGGAAATTTCTCACCACAAATATTTTATTTTTACTCTTGCTCATGGCTTTGGAAGGTTATTCCTGGATTTACAGGAAATCTGTGCAGGCCTAGTCTACTTATGTTTATATGAGGGTCGCGCCATAGCTCAAGTGGTTAGTCGCTGGCTTCCCACTGTAGCGGCCTGGGTTCGATCCCTGGTCTGATCAAGTGGGATTTGTGGTGGACAAATTGGCGCTGGGGCAGGATTTCTCCGAGTACTTCGGTGTCCCCTGCCAATCTTCATTCCACCAAATTCTCCATCATCATAATCACCCGAGGCAGGCTACAATAGGCCAATCGAACCCAGTTGGACTCCACCCCCCCCCCTCTAAGCAAATTTTATGTTTATATACTTACCGTATGAACACAAAGTATACCATATATGTAGCAAAAAACCACATAAACTGGGAATGTGATGATGGCATCCCATATTCTGTATACAGGGCACTCCTCTGCATTGGTCTTGCTTCACAGAATGTGTACTTGAGCACTAGGTTCAGGACTTCATTTAATGTTGTGCCAAAGAAGAATGTTATCTACAAGAAAAATTATTTCTTTTATTTTCTAGTGGAGAAGCCTGTTAAAATTCAGTGGAGATTCAGTGCCTTCACATCTTTACCCTTCAGTCCCTTCCTCCCTTGCCTTGAAAAGTTTGAAAGTTTTATCTCCTCCTTGATATGAGTAAATTATAAATAGACTTATATTTTGAATAATTCTGCATCACTTGCACGTGCATTCAGTCAAGCAAGTACAAACATCAGTTATGCCTTCCATCACACACTTTTGCACAAAAACAGTGAGACAAGACCACAGAGAGTGGCATGACTGTAATGAAAATGGGGTTGATGAACTTATTCTATTTATGATTTATTTAATGACACAAAAGCACCAAATGGATTGATGATTAGCGAATAATGAATTCAACAGAACGTGGAAGTGGTCTTGGTCTAATTTGAAGCATATGTTCTCAGAGACTGGACTAAGAAAAACTATTAAAATATTCAGTGAGGATAATTGATATGCTGGCTGAGGACTGAAAAAGACACCTTCAAAATACAAGACAGATATGCTACCAATTCTTTTGCATTCTCTAGAATAGTGGACAATGGACAAAGTCCAAAAACCTAGTAATCCTGAGTGTTATACAGCACCATCAGACCCCTTAGAAATTAAGCAAACTTTTAATGACATGGGAAAAGCAAATGTCAGTGGATGCTGTGTGCATTGCCTGTAATGAAGAGAGGAACGATACTGATATCTTCTCAGGTTTTACTTAGTCCCTAGTGAGGACACTAAATGGCCAGCTCTGGCACTATGACTTTTACAATCTAACATTTTCACAGAATGTTAGCAAAAGGATTTGCTAATCAGAGACCAGAGATACAAAGCAACAGTATCTCAACAGTAAACAACTGCCACAAGCTGGTTAAATAACACAGAATGACTGTAATCCTGCCATCTGTTGATGACAAACTAAAATAAAATACCATGGATCTCTGAAAACTCTTGTGACACACATTACGACCATAGTGGACTATTATTATGTTACAAATCTCATCTGGCATTCCCACACAATGGGTCAGTAGCTCTGTTTCAGCCACAAGTTACTTATCACTGTACGGGGGCATGAAATGAATATAAATGGCGAACAGGTTACAATATGAAAGAAGGCAATGGCCCACCTGAAGGCCTATCACAACACTTCTCTGAGGAGACTGAGAAAACCAATAAACCTCAATAAGAATGCAGCCAGGGTAGCACAGTCACTACAGTGATGGGCTAGACTCTTTGCTCTTTTCCACAGCATCCAGACTGGATCCAGGGCCTACTAAACATCTATCCAATGGGTAACAGGGGTTCTTTCCCCAGGGGTAAAGCGACCAGGGCGTGAGGCTGGCCACTAACCTCCAACTAGTGTTGAGGTCAAGAACAGTGGAGCTATACCACCACTCCCCTATATGCCTTTATGGCACAGTGCTTAATTAATTAAGAGCATGAACAACCTTATCTTACCTCAATAAGAATGCCACTAACCAAACTGAAATTCGAACTACACGATGTGTCCAGGATCTGTTAGGACTCATTTTTTAAATGTTGCCCTGCAATGCCATCTGTTGGCGAGTTGTGGCGTTAAGTTTCTTGAAATTTCATCTGTGGCTGTCTATAATTTCAAATCGCAAGCATCGCTGCATCATGTATTCTGACCTTGAATGTAACAGTACTGTTCTGACGCTTGTCGGAAAATGGAGGATGAACAGAGAGCCAACATCAAATTTTGTTTGAAGTTAGGCAAAATAGCTGGAGAAGCGTACAAAATGATGAAAAATGTGTACGGTAGTGACTGTTTGAGTCGCTCGAACATTTTTTGATGGTATGCTATATTTCATTATGGCAGGGAGGACACTGAAGACTCTCCACGTGCATCAAAGCCGAGAACAAGTCGCACTGAATAAAATGTGAAAAAAGTGACTGAAATCCTTACATCAGACACATGTGTTTCTGCAAGACTCATCGAGGAGCTTTTGGGAATACCAAAAAGTACTGTGCATCAAATTTTGACCGAGGATTTGGGCAAACGGAAGGTCTGTGCATGGTTTTGTACTCTCACAAAGCAGCAGAGTGCTGCGTGGTTGAGCCCAAAGAAGCCAAAACCAAAGAAAGATGCTGCTAACCGTTTTCTTCGATTCCAAAGGAATTTCTGCCAGAAGGTCAAACAGTGAATTCTCATTATTATTATCTCGGAGTCCTCAATTGTTTGTGGGCGAGAATTCTTCGAATTCGACCTGAATATCGAGAGCAAGATTCCTGGTTTCTCCTCCATGATAATGCCCAAGCCCACAAATCGAAGATCATGCACGATTTTTTGGCCAGAAAAGGGATCACAGTCCTTGATCATCCTCCGCATTTGCCAGATTTGGCTCCAGCAGATTTCTGGTTGTTCCCAAAAGTTAAGTTGGTGATAAAAGGAGACCATCACGACACAATCAGAATATCAAAAGGGAATGTACTGCAGTTTTAAACACGATTCCACAAAAGGAGTACAGTGACTGTTTTCGAAAACTTTTCAATCGATTCCTGCTATGTATTGATTCAGAAGGAGACTATTTTCAATAAAAAGTGTGAAATTTTTAAAATAATTCATGTCTTGTATTTTTAATGAACACAGTCCTAACTGAACCTGGACACACTGTGTAGGGACTTCCACAACACAAGTCTACACTATTACTGATCTACAAGCAAGCTCAATCAGAAATGGTATATGCAACGAACATACGTGATTGAAGGACGTTAAAAATGGAAGGAAGTGTTTTAAAGCTTACAAGAATCCCCTTAAGAGCAAGCAGTAAATCAGATTATATTCCCAAAATTTACACAAGGAATAAGTTCTTACCGTGTGCAAATCCCTACGGAAGAGAATGAGAGCTACAAAACCTGAGAGGATTCCAAATGGTAGTAAGCTGGAAACAGCTAGCAGTTTGCCTAACCAATCCCCTGAAACAAACACCAGTCAAGCCTAAATAAAATGGTCTCTTTTATGTTATATCTGAGGTTCTGACAATAATGACTATGACCAATACCATCTTCAGGGATGTGATGCTAGAAGTTTACTGACCTTCCAGAGAAATGTACTGCTTCCAGCTTCAGGATCAATAAGCTAAGGGGGCGAACACGCGACAAGTAACATTTGCTTGGTTTATACTTCAACCCTACCAGACCACATGATGACAGTCAAAAAACAGCATTTTTGTGGTCCTTTTTAAATTTATCTAACAATGCTTTATAATATACATCTATGGGCTAGATTACCAAGAGTCTCTGACATTCTGTCACACAGGTTCACCCATTTTCTTTGGTGTGCTGTTCAAATGATTCAAAAACCTTTACCCATATTCCAAAACTTTTAATGAAGTTAATGCTTACGTACAAAGCAAGAAAGTGACAAGCAGCAGTTTTATGTTATCACACACATTAAAATCACTTTATCACTTCCTTCTAGTCCTGGCTTGCTCAAGAGTGGAGAAGGCATTTACATAACAGTATAATTTCATAACCTTTCTGTAATGTCAGCAGCTTCAACACTCACTCTGCAAATATTCATCAAATGGCAATTTAGCATTACAACCACAAAGAAAGATATCAAATCTTTCTTTCCTCATCTGCGCTCATTATATTATTATATCAGTATTTGTTTGGGGGAAGACAATATTTATTTATTTATTTATTTCGTCACTGCAGATCATTGTTAAATGATATAGGACAAGTCAGTTATTGTACATTGGCTGATTACAATAAGAGAATGAAGTTACAATACTTACAATTGTTTACAGTAGATTATAATAGTTAAGAGTTCGTATAGTGTGAGGTGGAATCCATATTAGGTCCCCTCGGCACATCGGCTTCCATTTGTCCTATTGTACCTGTACTAGTGATAATGCTTACGAGAATTTGATGGAATTTGGTAGTCTGTGTTAAATTTACTGGACATAACCTCAGACTTTCACCCAAATGTCATGTTTGTAATGGTCGAGTTACTTCATACATGCATGGGTACCAGCAGACAGAGAGAAGCATGCCACACATGTTTTTTTGAAAACAGAAATAAAAATTATTTCAAAAAAGTTATTCCTCTAGTTTGATGGCTCTATAGTGATTCACAGATATATTCTTAAACAGTCTGAAAACAAGTCCATCAGCAAATTTTCTATAATTTCACTAGGAGTGCTGCATGTGGTTTAGGGTCCACTAAGTCAAAGTAATCTACTCGGATCAGCTTTCTGAGACATGGTGCCATGTATTTCAATCTACCAAACTATATGATATCACATCCTGGAATGACCATAATCTGAACATTCACTGTTCTGAAAACCTCAAATCTCATTAAGAAATCCATCCACCCACGCACATAACCACCTGCCTGCCTATCTATGGTTCTACAGTCCTCTGTTGGACCTTGGCAGCTTTTTCAGTTTCTTAATCCTATACACATTCAGTAGGACTCCTTTGATGGGGGATCAGCCCATCACACGGCACCTGCACACACAGGACGCCACAAACACAGAATAAATGCACACAGTCAACCATGCCTTGAGTGGGATTTGAACCCATGATCCCAGCATTCGAGCAAATGACGACAGTTCACGCCTTAAACTGTCTGGCCACTCTGATCGGTCATTAAGAAATCTAACTTAATACAATATTTCTACCCTAATGAGGAATGAGCATTATGGAATCAAAATGCACCTCTTAACACAGAATGTTGACTTCAGGTTCTTGGTTTTGTGGAAGAAAATAAAAATACAGCCAACTATCAACTTAACAGAATGATCCTGAAATCATACCACAAATGAGATATGCAATTAAAGCTCTTACATGGTAATCACTGAACTAGCCTTGTTTTCATCATAGAAAAGAAAAGTTAGGAACTGAAAAAAGTGATGCCTAATACAGATTGGTATACGAGTCTGCTTAACAAACTTGCCAGCATCAACAGTCTCTCTCACGTAGAGGTTAACTGTGCATCAAACTCAAGTAAATTACAACATATGTTACAAATTATTTATTCAGTTTAAGATCTTGGATCTTGAAAGATATCAAAAACTCTAGAAAGGTGGGAAGTAAACAGAAAATCGTTCATCAAACCTGAAGTGACATATACATTGCCACAGATATAACAACAAAATTGCTGCTGTATAGAGAAATATTTCCAGTCAACAGCAGGGAGGTATCAAAATAAATCTTAGCAAAATAGATTGTGAGGACATAGACTGTACTGAAATACTGAAGCCCAGTATAGTTACACTAGTTTTGCAAACTGGTAATGAACCTTGACATTCTACAACAGCACAGACATGTATACCAAACCCTTATCTACTACTCAACTCTTGTGGAGTTAGTCACTAACAGACCTCTGCAGACATGCCTCTTAATGTGTACACAACATATAAGTTTAATTCTTACTGTAGCTCAAGATCAATTATTTTGCAGCATGTACCCTACTAAGTTATAAATTATGCATTATATCTGGAGTATCATGCAATTGCTACACACCCACATGCTTTGAATCACCTCTGCACAAATATCAGGCCTACTATACGCCTTCATTATCATAGGTTAAGCTGAAGTTTGTTTTAAGAAACTATGCAAAACTGACCTATAACCAAATTCATACACATATCTTAAAATTACACATGCCCAGTTGCAATATACGTACAGACATCTAATATATCTGTATGTAGTATTATGAACGAAAACCCCATTTAAAATGAATATGCAGCAAATTAAGCAATTCAACTTGGCACCTCGACAAATTATTTATAGAATTATTCAGTTCTCTCATTAATCTGCATACATCTGTGTGAACACTTTTCGTACAACATACTTAAACAAATGTATAAGCTTAATCAACATAGACAGACTCCTTCCAAAAATTACCTTGGGGATATTCTACTAGTGTTAAGGATAGTGGAACCCACTCCAGTCTTTCATCAGTTGCTAATTTTGCAGCTGGTATATATGCCTCTTCTGCAGCTGCCATCTTCAACGTGTTCCCAATCTTCCAGTTATTTGCTATGACAACTGGTACTACGATATTAGTCAGGGGTATCAATCACATACCTCCGAGCATCATCATCGCTGTTTGTATTCACCGTGGTTGACACCGTCATCAGGTCATCAGATTGAATGAAATACTGGGGCATAAAAGCGGAACCAGCGAATAACGTAAACTTACATTGAAAACCCATGGTCAAACAAGTAGGAATGTCTACCCAAGCTTCATATTTATCTGATGGCTCGAACTGCATTATCTTGTGCTCATCGTCGGTAGAAGCCAAGGCGGAACACTATATATACAGTGTCCTGTTCTCAGCATATTTTGTAAAATTTTTATTATGCCACGCATTCACGATTTCTACACTTGTAGTCCACTTTGGTATTAAAATGAATGCTGCCAAAGTGATACTCTACTTAGGTATTAAAACGAATGTTGAGAAACTGACATTAAACGTCGTTAAAATTTAAAAATTCGTTACAAATTTCCGAACAATTCTTCTACAAATGGGGCTTCCAATACAATCCTAGTAACCCGAATGTTCCTGTCCTTCAGTCATGTCAAACTGCTTCTTTGTGCGTTAGTATAATATAAATTAGTCGTCAAATAACAGAAGTAAAAGCCAGATTTGCAACCCGTTTATTTACCCGAAACACGTATCTTCTTATACCTTGAAGACAGGCAGTGTTCTATTCTGAAGATGGGGCGAGTACGTTTCTCTGGAAGCTCTGGAACGTCAGGAAATTTTCTACTACTATTGCTGGGCATCAGAACCCCAAAATATAAAGCAGAAAATTGTATACAGATAGCCGTCGACGCCTGAACAGTGCTTTGGGATCTTTACTGCTTGTTCATTTAACACGTCTCCTATATGGTTGAACTGATTAACAGTAACAAAACGTTTCATCGAAGGCAAAGTTATCGCTCCCTATGCTTAGCTAATTAAACACTATGAAGCTTTCAGCTTCACGTTCCAACCTCCTTGCACCCGGCACCAACTGGACAGGAAGCTGGACAGACCCCACAGCCAGTCTAGATCAATCTAGATGGTCTGGATGCTATGGCGAAAATATATTTATCACCGAGGAATTTATAATACTAAATAAGTCGTGAAACTACTATGAAAATAGTTACGAGACTTTCCACGCTCTGTTGAACGATGTACATGTTTTCCTCAGTGGGAATCTAAGGTGTGGAGAAGAGCAGTACTCCTGTCATTTCTATTTAAGCTCGGGCCTATCGTTACGAAATAAACACGTTTCGCAATTACCGTAGGACTCGTGGAGCGGTAAACACTAGATCACTAGCATCACTAGATAGGGAAATAGATTGTGGTCGTCACCAGTCGTCAGTCTCGTCCGTATTACAGAACAGATAAAATTCGATACATTACTATCGATAATTTTCAAAATAATCGCCAGGTGATTTGATGGCCATGGTGGAAATCCGTAATAATCCCTTGAGTATGTGAAGAATTGTACGGGACCCGTCAAAAGCTGATAAATATTTTGAATAAACTTTTGAGTCACACTACCAAGTAGTGGGGCTCTTGGGCGATCGAACATGTTTGTATCCGACACCGATATATTCAGCAACTCTCTGGTGAAACTGAGTGTTATAAGTGCAGAAGGTGGTGTGTGGAATATTGATGCTGCGCCGGATATAACGGTGGAAAAATTGAAAATAATGGCTCTTTGCCATTTTTACAGTCCCTTAGAGTATGTCAAAGTGACGTCAAACCACAAACTTGTTTTGGTGTCGGAGAAAAGACCACTGGATAATAACAACTCCGTTTTGCAGGAAGGATTGAGAAACAATGGTGATTATTGTTCAGCTTTTGTAACAGTATCAACATACATCACTCACATCACCTGATTAAGGCATCTCACTAATGAAGTTTGCTTAAGCGGTAAAACATGTGACATGTATTTCAGAGGTACCGGGTGCAAATTCAGCTGGTACACTGACTGTCATTGATATTTTTTTTTGTGATTTTCCTCAGTCCCATCAGGAAATTGCCACGATTGCGCCTAAATTAGACCATGAAGGTTTCCTTCCAATTCATTATTCTGTAGTCACCCACTCATTTGAGGTTGCACAGCCCTAGCAGTGTAGTTAAATAAATTACAAATATAAAATTTACAAGCGTTATTCACGTTTAGTGGTATGCTTCTGTCGAGAACAATATGCAATAAAACTTACACTTTAAACACTGACAAACAATGACAAGCAATGGAATGAGCTACAGACATAATGAGATGTCAGGATATGTCCATCATAGCTGTGTCCCTGTGCACCGTCTGCTTTTCCCTTTGAGGCTCACAAGTAATTAAAAGCCATCCAGTGTCCCGAAACACACTGGAATTAAAATTTATAAGGCCTTAGTGCTACAGGCGCTTTTGTATGTGAATGAATGGTTGATAAACCAATAGACATAACCAGAATTACAGCTACTTAAATGAAATGTATGGGGTCAGCAGTTAAACACTCTTGGATGGACCACAAATGAAATAGATATAGTAAGGGAAGTAAAAATTAACTCATGTTAGACAAAAGTTTGAACTATAACACCAAGTTTTTTCAACACGTTGACAGAGCGCAAAGACGTAGGAACAGAATTCCAGAACTGTTGAAAAGTTACAAACAACTTGGATGAAGGAAGTTTGAAGGATGTCTGATGAAAATGTTGGACAGATGAGGCCAGAACAGGTCAGCAAGTGACCCCCAACTCCCTGACTGTTAGGTAATGATGATGAACTGAGCCCATGTTCTCTGATCAGATCTCATACATGACCACTTCTGAAACCAGTAAGGTCATCCTAACAGAAAACATTAAGAAATTTAGTTGAAGTACATATGCTGATTTTTAGGAATAACTTTCCATGTCCTTTTGAATATATAGTGACACAATTGCATTGTATATATATTTTTGTGAAAAGAAAACTGCTGTTGACAGCACATAGCACCATGGCATTTTATACTTTTAAATAGCTAACAGTTCTAGGATAAACTACACAAGCAGCAGCTGCTAAACAGTGTTTGTGGGCTCTTAACTACAGCTATTTAATAAAACATTTTTCTATTTTATCTGTGACATACATTTTATTTCTAGATGAACTACTGCTGGTGGAGTGTCGGCAGCCACCCTCTGAAGAGCATTTCACAGAAGATAATGTGAGAGGCCCCACTGCTAATGAAATCAGAGTTGCGACCAAGGATGTAGAGGAGAGAAAACCACTGAAGCTGCTTCCTCAGGAATTTACTGCGGATGTAAGTGGAATGGTGGACAAGAGTCACAGTGTGCGCAGGTGGACAGACAGAGACAGGTTATAGCTGTCCCTTGAATCATGCTTAGTAAGACTGTAAAACAAACTATTGTGCATACAGACATAGTAAGCAAGTCACATGTGATACAATTAAATTTACATAAGCAGGACGTTCCATGTAATTATTCCACATTGAATACTACCGGTTCATATACTTGGCAAGTTGCTGCTATTTATCTAAGGTTTATACAGGTCATGTAGCACAAATTGGGGAGATGAATGCGTATAGGATATTGGTGGGAAAGCCATAAGGAAAGAAACCACAGGGAAGACCAAGGCGTAGGTGAGTGGACAATATTAGAATGGATCTTAGAGAGGTAGGATGGGATGGTATGGATTGGATAGATCTGGCTCAGGATAGGGACCATGGAGTGCTCTTGTGAACACGGTAATGAACCTTCGTGTTCCATAAAATGCTGGCAAATTCTTGAGTAGCTGCAGAATTGGCGGCTCCTCCAGAAGGGCTCAACTCCATGAGTAAGTAAGTAAGTAAGTAAGTAAGTAAAGGTAAAAAGTGAAGCTATCACTGTAACAGGTCATAATGGCCCATAAGGTTGTGAAAACATTGAGGCTCCCACATTTTCTCTAGACAATCGGCTCACAGATGGTGGTAAGGTTGTCAGCCTTTGTGCCGGCCGCCCTTTTCTTATGACTTCAGTTTGACATGCAATTATGTTTTTGGTAACATAAGGTGATTCAGATTTCATTGGAAAATTGTTAAAATCAAATGTCATCAAAAATATCCTAACCTCAATAATTTTATATGTTTTTGAAGAGCTACATATATACTATAGATACTAACTTGATAGTATGGCAGTATGCGCTAAGAAGTGCAGCTATCTAGATTAATTTTCTTTTGACGAAGGCGGACACTGGTACCAACTCAAGCATGCCATCTTGTGCTCCTGCTCATAATTTCTTGCTAACAAACATAATGAACTCATGTAAGAACAAAAGAGTGAGCTTTAGCATTATGTAAGGACCATTACTTGAACATGATGTGACTTTTGCACAGATTTATATTATTTGTAGAGACTCCTTAAGAATTGCATGATACACGACAGTTTCAGAGTGAAATTCGGAAGATCCTGATCTCCCTAGTAGAAGCTTCTGCACGTATCATTGGACCGAGTCCGAATGCTGATGAAGTGTTTGAAGTTATTCAGGAAAGACTGGATGCAAAAGCTAAGACTCAGCCACATTCCAGGGCAGTCAGTCCGTTCATGGATATGGGTTTTTCTGAGCATGTTGCTTCCAGAGCTCTCCGTCTTAATAGGTATGCTTAACAAGTTTTGTAAATGAGTGGTCTTCTTCACTCTGTAGCCACTCTATCCCTTGGAAAATAAGGCCTGGACCCTATTCTTCTTCATGTCATCTGGACTGGCTCTGGGGTTCACCCAGCCTCCTATCCAATGGGTACCAGAGGCTCTTTCTCTGGGGGTAAAGTGGCTGGGGCGTGAAACTGACCACTAATCTCCAATTAGTGCTGAGGTCAAGAAAATATGGGTCTATACATCCACTCCCCCATACATCTTCATGGCATAATGCTTAATTAGTTAAGGACAGGGACAACTTTATGTTTACCCCACTTGATAGGAGGCCCCATGTAGTCCAGACACAGTGGAGAAGAGAACCAGAAATGTGAATTCAATCCCAAAATGGTTTTAGTGCCAGTTTTAATACTGTTTCCCTAGTTATGTTTTCACTGTTATTTGCAGAATGAATCCCAATAAGGCACTAGAGTGGCTCCTTGAAAATGGTGCGGAGAAGGAACCAGAAGAAGACGCTGTGGACCACAAAGATGAAGTGTCATCTGGAGCAGCTGACCTACAATGGCAGCAAGAACCTGCATGTAAGATGAGTAGGTTTCTTACATGTTTGGTTACTGGAGGAACAATATAATCATTAAACTGCAGAAGACATCATTGTTATTAAATTCCATCTAATTTCTTAGAATGAATCTTTTGGTTTTACCTTGTATAGAAGGCACTGTGCATCTACACAGTGCTATTGATGCAGTTGGCAGCATTGGTGATAAAGGGCTGTATAGGGCAGACATTCTGTGAGTGTCTTGTAACAGTCACTGCCACAGTTTGAAGAAGAAGAAGGCCAGAGTTTTGAATATGGATAAAGAATTGATGAACATTCAGTTATCTAAAGAAGGTGTTTTGAACAAATTTTGTGGAAACATTTGAATCTAGAGTATATACATTCTCCAAGGAATATGATAGATTTCTAGACGCTAGGGCAGTTGATGATAGGATGATGTTGGAATTTCTTTGTTAAGAATTTATGGTTTAATATCGTCTGGGAATAGGGGTTTTAATTCCCATGGCGTAACGGATTTGGCAGATTATTTTAATTCAGAGGTGACAGTTTTATCATCTGGGAATGGTGGATTCTGCATCTTCTGCTTCTACAGGGCTGACAGCCAAATTTAGCTCTCAGATAATGGTATTAATGTTAAATAATTTCAGTGCTTGGTGAGCTGAACCACACACATGAATGATTGCAGTAAAGATACACCTGGCCATTGAAGTTTAATGGTATAAGTCTAACCCTCCATGAGGACTGCCACCATATCATGGAGAGGAGGTTTGTGTGCCCCAGTGACCCAGAGAGCTATGCTGGCGGGGGCATAAGTTTCTGGTAGAAGAATATATGCCAGATAGGTATAAGAGTAGGGCCCAGAAGAAGTGTAGTCCCTGGTCTTCTAGGTTGAGGGTTGGGTGTGTGACTAACAACCCCACCCCAGAAAAATTTACTGTTACAAAACCTCTAGAGAACCAATCACGCAAAGGCACCGGACAGGAACCTCTGGAGAAGGATTAAGGAGGAGGCCGCAACCCACACAAGGCTGTAGTGCCAGGAAAGGAGGAAGAGGCGGGGGAGGCATAAGGCTAACCTAGTTCATTTATGCAACACAGTAGCATTAAAATGTCAAAGCATTTATCAAGAATGCTATGTTAATACAGGGTAGTGATTGATATACTGACAATTTGTGTCTGTATTTCATGTTTCTTTTGCATGAATTTCTGTTTCAGTGTATGTAAATCTATGGTATTATGTTCTAAAATTGCAGGTACCTCATCCCAGAGCGAAGTCAAGAAGTCACAGTCAGTAACCACATTGCTAGAATCATTCCGGGAATTTAAGCGACGAGACTTTCAGCCCAATGTGAAAGCATTGCAAAATCTAATGGATATGGGGTTCCCGGAGGAGGATGTTTGTGATGCACTCTGTGTCACAGGAAACAACCAGTCTGCTGCAGTTTGTATTGTCTCATATTCATTTTGGTAAAGCATATTCACTAACCCTCTCCGTGCTGAGTGTACTTGTACATACTTTCAGATGTTTAGATGTTACACATAGGTTATATTTGACACATTTGGTTACATCAGGTTAGGTTAGAGATATGTATGTCTTTTGACAGTTCTTTATTCTAAATTAGCCAAAGGAACTCAGCATGGAACAGGTTAAGTAATGGATTTTATTCAGTTATGTCAGTGACATTCTGTGTCATATACTCCTTAATTTGTAATATTTATGAACATGATTTGATAATGAAGCATGAATGTGCAAACACATACATAACTATCACAATAATAAACCTATTTAAAGATGAAATTAAATTTATGATATTGCTTCAAGTGTTACATCAATGACAATCTGCAAACAGTTGTGAATATAATATAATAATTTCAGTCATGTTTTGTGTACCATTAATGAGAGTTGTTATAGTTAAGAGAACATTATAATATGTGATTTGTTCTGCAGTGTGAGTGGTTGCTTGGAGAGCGTCGTAAAAGCCTGGAAGGTCTGGACATTGGTTTGGACCCAGAGGGATCCATATATAAAGCCATAATGTCAAATCCAGTAATACAACTCAGCCTCACCAGTCCAAAGATGCTTCTAGGTATGTTTGTACAAAACAAACTTAGGATGTCCTGTGTCTCTTATATTAATGTTTTCATTGCATTCACCACATGGAACAGGGTTAAGGTGAAACAGGGTCTGTAACTTACTTCCCATATTTGTATTTTTCTATCAGTCCAGGCACAAAGCAGTATACGTGTTACATTGGATCTTTTCATGATTAAAACTGTTATGAGTCCAAGAATGTTGTATGCCACAAAGCCATGAAGCAAGTTGGCTTAAGTGGAAACACTTCTGACGTGTGTATTGTCACATGTATTAGTGACTTTATATGTGGGTTTGGATTGGTGAGTCAGTTTATTGGACATTCACTAGTCTTATATACAAATAATTATAACACTTTCAAGATTATTAATGTGGTATAAGTACAGTAAAGTCTTCTATATCTGCTTTAACTTTAACAGATCTAAACAATGGCCATTCCTCTGCAAAGTTTTCCCTATCCATTTTCTGGCAACGGATTTTAACACAGGAACGCTGTCACACTTCCAATATCACTGCACTACAGCGAACATGAAGTCTTCAGATCACATGTTAAACCTTCAGAGGCTGACTTCTTGTACCCTTCTGTACTTTAGTTACAATTCACTGTAATCCTACCAAGTCCAAGTCACATTGCGACTGATGGTCAGTCAGTCAGTAAGTCTTGGTGTCGAGCCCCATCTGGGGCTCATGACCAGATATTTATTACTCTTTGGCATTTACAGTCTTGTTTTTGTGGGGCGCCCTCTCTGACAAGAGGACGGGTCTGCCTTTTTGCCAGTGCAGTCTTTCTCGGGGTCTTGAGTCCCTTGGAACTCATGACCATATTTTACTGTCTCAGATTTGAAACTTCCCTTTTCGTCGCCTCCTACGACTCGCAGGGTCACGGTGGAGGTGTGGGGACATCCCAAATAGCACGCTGTTTCCACCAGTCTTTTAGACAACACTCACTCCTTAGTGAATATTGCATTGCCGGACGTTTCATTCATATTTATACCAGCACACACTGCAAATTTCTGCTCCTCATTTTTTGCTAGCCAATCAGCGCTCTGCAAATTGTTGCTCCTCAAATGCAAGTTTCGCTCTGCCCACCGAGCATTGTGTAAAAGGCAGAGCACAAGCTCGCAAGTGAGCAGTCTTCGATCAGTTCCACATCAGTCTACAGCACTCTTTGTCGCCAGTGCTCGGTCTTCAGAGGCATCGGCACTTCGCTACGCCAGGCACGACTGCCTCGGCTGTCCGGCGGTCTCACCCGACTCACTGGGCAACTCGGCCGCCTCGATTCGCCGGTGGTCATGCCCGACACACTGGGCAACTGGTGTAGCTACCGCCTCTCCACTCCTGCGACCACACTCGGCAAGCAAACATTTTCCAGCAACCAAGCAACCTCCAGCAACAGCCGCACTGTGGCCAGTCAACTGACTCAGCCGCCTCAACACACTGCAACCAACATCCCTTCCTACTGGCGCGCGCCACGCTACTTCACCGGCCAAGCATCTCAGCAACCAACGGTCCTTTTCAGGACGTACAAACTGTTCTGAAGAAGTGGGTTGTCGTTGAAGTAACGACAAAACAAAAACCCCACACAGGTATTCAACCCCGCCTTCACACAGGGCTGTAATCCTACCCAAGTCCAAGTCACATTGCAACTGACGGTCCGTAAGTCTGTCTGTCTTGGTGTCGAGCCCTGACTGGGGCTCATGACCAGATTTTTTTTTTCTTCTATGAAAGTTACTGTCCTGTTCAGTTCACAGCTCTTGTTATGTAGCCATGGGATGGACCTCATAGAAAACAGTTCTATTGTTGATGAGTTCATCATGTTGCATAGCATGGTCCGATATGTGGAAATGTGTTTAACTAGCCATTGCCTAGAAACAGATTGCATAACCCCAATCTTCTATTGTTGACAATATTATATTTCAGCATCCTGTTACACTCACACAATATATATGGACAAATACCGTCTTAAGTGCAACAATTTTATTGTAGTTTTTACTTCTTTTTCCTCTTCCACACTACATGTTTCGGCCCTAAATGGCCATCATCAGGTGTGTATCACTCACGCAACTGTTACACTGCTTGTTAAAAATTTAAAAACACCAGTCTTTCCAATGGTATAAAATCTTTGTCAATCTACACGCGTCAATTTGATCTTTAAATTAGCACTTTTTAAACCCCAATTCAAGTTAAAATGTCTATAAGATCTTTGTTCTCTTTCTTTTTCAAATTTTTCAATTAAAGTTTTTCAGGGTACATGCCCTATATCTACGGTGCTTGTTNCCGTAGATATAGGGCATGTACCCTGAAAAACTTTAATTGAAAAATTTGAAAAAGAAAGAGAACAAAGATCTTATAGACATTTTAACTTGAATTGGGGTTTAAAAAGTGCTAATTTAAAGATCAAATTGACGCGTGTAGATTGACAAAGATTTTATACCATTGGAAAGACTGGTGTTTTTAAATTTTTAACAAGCAGTGTAACAGTTGCGTGAGTGATACACACCTGATGATGGCCATTTAGGGCCGAAACATGTAGTGTGGAAGAGGAAAAAGAAGTAAAAACTACAATAAAATTGTTGCATTTAAGACGGTACTTCTATTGTTGGTTGGTGCAGACCACATAATAAACACAGTTTCCCCTATATTTTTGCTTGTTGGGAAGTGTTTACTCTGCCGTTGCTTGGCAATGCTTTGATCAAATCTGTTACAGTATTCTCCTTTCTCATTTTCTTATTCTTACACTTCCTCCTCCTCCTCCAGCATTTCCACTTGTGGGTCATCTGACCTCTCAATATTTCAGATAGTCAGAAAGTCTGTTCAAGTGAGAAAATACTCTTCTCTGTTCTCATGCACTGTTGCTTTTTCCAACCACGTGAGGTCCCTTCTCACTATGGCATGCATATTCTCAGGTTATGAATAGAGGAGATGGACACCAGATATGGAAGGTAGCTGTTAAAATATTGAATAATTGGTTACGAACAGCTACAAGTAATAGCCCTCCATCTTAATATAATACTAACCATAATTTGCAGAATGTAATAAAAGTCTGTAAACCACTTACAGTGCCGGTCACGGTAGCCAAGCGGTCTAAGGCATGCACTGTCTTCGCTCGCTTGGAAGCCAAGATCGTGGGTTCGAATCCTACCCAGGGCATGGATGTTTATGTGCGTTTTTCTGTGTTTGTCTACAGGTAGAGGCCTTGCAACAAGCTGATCACTTGCCCAAGGAGTCCTACCGTATGTGTAAGATCTAGAAAAACCAAAGTGAACAGAGTTCATGGAGGTAGGCCTAGGCCCCACTGGGGCTGTAGTGCCAAGGGAAAAAACCACTTGCAGTAAACATTGTGCTGTAGTATATTGCTAATGTGACTGGTGTTGTGACAGCTTTCCTGTCCTTGCTGGAGAATCCTAGCAGTGCCAACATATGGATGAATGACCCAGATGCATCACCTGTGCTAACCCAGATCTTCAAGATTTACCAAGCAGAGAAGCATGCTCTTCAGACGAACCATGATATGGAGCAGCAACAATTACAGTCCACAGGAAGATTATGAAGCCGGCCTTTGCCAGTCACACTCCGAGGTCTAAACTGATTTTGTGCAGCTGTTTTACTTGAAGAGGCTGATGATTGAAGTCATATTTATTTTTCATGATTAAATACCAGACATCTACATAGGGGCAGAAAACTAAATGTGGAATTCTAGTAATTAAGCATTACATTTACCTGTATATTGTTAACAATGATGATAAAGGTTCTCTTCTATCTATATACACCAAGATCTTGTTTTGTAAAAGAGATGTATCCCTTCAGAGTCCATTAAACAAAGATTAATCATTGATCAAATTAAGGACAGTAACACTGCACAACAAAATTAATAATGTTTGCCTGTCTTTTAAAGTAAAGTGGGAGATTCAAGTAAAACTGAATGTGCTCAATCTCGGTCTGAGTTTGAAAATTTTATCACCCACCATTTGCAAGGGAATGGCTCAGAACTTGACATACAACATAAGATATGTGGCTGGATATAACATGACGATCTTTTAGCCAATGACTGCATGGCATGACAGCCTCCTCAGTAGTGGCTAAGTGATATTTGGCTTCATATTGACCAGTAGCAGGAGTTTGTGAGATGTTACATATTTTCACAAAATCATGAATGTTAATATTTTCATAATCTGTACATAAAAATATACTGGAATTGTCAAATTTTTCTGCAAAGAGAAAATAAATGTTGTATAATATAACTGGAAATATATTATGTATGTCTAAATGAGCATTCACACCCCCATTTTTAAATGTGGAATTTTAAGAAATAAATTAATATTTTATATATGAAGGACTACAAAAGGTGAGTTGTGTTACTAGATCCAGACATCTGGACACCAGCACCAACACAAGGAGGTAGGGACTAGCTCTATCAATTGGGCCCAAATGAGTAGGTTCCAGCTGAAGACAGAAACAGAATAAAGTCTTCAAAATGTTGTGTTTAAATAAAAACAGGAAAATGGATAATGTCCAGGAATGCAATAATTGTATTACTATACCATTGTCACAAACTTCTAGATCTTAATTTGGAGACACGATATTTTGAAAACAGATCCAGTTTCCGAAACGTTGCGTCTATTACCTAAAATTCTGGATGATGGGAAAAGTTCAAAACCCCAGTAATTCTGTGAATAAATTATGTCAGTCAAAAAAAAAAATTTTTTTGTTAACTTCTGTAATGGTTATTCTATATGTGAATATATATACACACAAAGAACAGGTCTGATAAAACTGATCATGTGGTATATATAAAAATATAAATTTTCTGTTTCCTTCTCAGTTCCCTCTTTCCTACATACCTAATACAGCACATTAGAACACGCAGTTTAATCCATACTCTTGCAAATATTTATGATAGACAAAGCTATGAAAGTGATGTGCAAATATTATGTTAGAGTAGTTGGTGAAAAAGAAAAAAAAAGATAAAGCTATCCCTGTAACAGGCCATGGAGGTCCATAGGTTTGTGGGATGTTGAGGCTCCTACATTTTCTAGACCATTGGCTCACTGATGATGGTAAGGTTTCCAGCCTTACACACCAGCCGTCCTTTAACCCCAGCAAGATTCCTGGTACTCATTTCTGTTAAAGGCTAAGTTGACCCCAGGGCCATAGTGTGGCTGGAAGGGTTAGGTACAATGAAAGAGTCCCATGACTTTGGGAATCAAGGCAACACACGCACGCACAGCAGCCAGGGAACTATTGGGGTTGGTGTTTTATAGTTGGTCCGCAATTTGCCAGCATTCATTCAGAATTGTTGTTTCCCCAGAAGCTATCTAGGGCCATATTTAAGGGGTAGTGAACATGGCAGATGCCCCAGGGTCTCAACAAAACAGACAGAATCCACTGATTTTGTTGAGACATTTGCTTTGCTTCAAGAAAAGTTGGTTTATATTTTTGGTTATTTTAATAAATGAAAATATACAAAAAACAAGTCAAACCGAAATTTGTTACTTGCCTCCACATTTTGATTGCCTCAGGGTACCCACAACTGTAAACCTGGCCCCTTTTCTGTTAATACATTTTAAGGACCTAAGTGAACTTGTGTGTACTCATACATACTATCCCATATATCTTCATGGCGTGGTGCTTAATTGACTAAACATATGGACAACTTTACCTTTAATTTTATAACCTAAATTTGTTGCTACTGACAGGGGCCTCCACAACTGTAAATCCAACCCTGCCACAATCACCACATGTATAACAGGATTCATTGCTCACTGCAGGTCAACTTTGCCGGTATACCTTGCCTGTATCATTGAGTGTGGATTGGTGGAGCACCACCGCAAGTATAAATGTCCCCAAGAGCGATGAGAAATTAAGACACTATGCTACAAACCAAGAAGGTTGTGGTTTCGATTTTCGATGAAATCATTGGATTTTTCAATTGACCTAACCCTTCCAGCCGCACTATGTCCCTCGGGTCGACTCAGCCTCTGACAGAAATGGGTACCATGAATCTTTCTGGGGGTGAAGGGCGGTCGGCCGACGCGTAAAGCTGACAACCTCACCACCATCTATGAGCCGATTGTCTAGAAAATGTGGGAACCTCGACGTCTCACAACCCTACGAGCCTGCACGGCCTGTGACAGGGATAACTTTCCCTTACCTTTTACGCAGTTTTATTACGGCTTCTTTTATGGTGGTGTCAGCACTGTAGGCTGTGTACTATCGAGTTATGGGACTGATAAGAATTCAGAAGGATTCGGAGGAAAGCGTTTGTGGCCTGATCGAGGTAATATTACTGTATATGCCTGTTGGGACTGAGGAAAACCACGAAAACCAGTAAGTGTAGCCGGTGTGCAGGCTGAGATTGAAGCCGGAAACTTCGAATACAAGTTCAGAGAAACGTCCTAGCCCCTTTAGTTAAAAAGAGACCACCTTCTGGAAACTTCGTCACACTTAATGGCACGGAACTTCCAAACACTGCAATGGATAACATCTTTGGTGTCGTAACCATTAAAAAAGATTAATTTACACTCTTTCCTGGCATGTTTAGATTACAGCTAATGAATGTTCACGACATGAACAAAAGATTAAAGAAAATTATATTTACATTTAACAACAGCAATATAGAAAAAAATATTTATAAATTGTGGCCTCATAAAATCAGGCCGCCACCTTCGACCGCTTGGTTCGCCTGTGATCTCGCTCTAGCCCCGATTGTTGACGGTTTAGCGGTTGTTTAGCTCAACTGAATCTGAACACATTTCAGTTAAAATTCAAACAATGGTTTCAGTCACAACACGTAAAGCGTATTTTCTTATAGTATTGATTTCCTGTCTTATGAACTTTTGTTGTTGATGTAATTTTTTTTGCAAGGAGAATTTACACTCGAACAGTGACAAGAAGAGTTGGAATAGCTCAGTCAGTATAGTGAACAGGCTACGAATTGGACGACCTGGGAATACAAGTTAGATTCCCGAGAGGGGTTGGAATTTTATATCTTATCCGCTGCGTTCAGACGAGCTCTGGGGCCCACCCTGCGTCATATCAAATGGGTACCGTGGATAGAGAGCCCCAGACGTGAGGCTGATTCCTCACTTCCAACAAGTGTCGACGTTAAGAATGTGTGGCACTATACCTCCTCTCCCCCATACGTCTATATGGTGTCTTGCTGTGTTAAGTACAGGGATAATACCTTTCCTTCACAATTACGAGCAATTTAGCCTATTGTTACTGCCATGGATGTGAGCCTGTATTGTCATGTGATGCAACCTTAGTTGGGTTTGAATCCTTCAATGCTTGCAATTCTAAACAAATTACAACCAACAAGAACAAAGGTAAATCTGCCCCTGTGCTTAATCAATAAAGCACGGCGCCATGAAGACGTATGGAGGAGTGGAGGTATAATGCCATCATTCTTGACCTCGACACTAAATGGAGTTGAGTGGTCAGCTTCACGCCCCGGTCGGTTTACCCTCCGGGAAATAGTACGCGGCACCTAGTGCATAGGAGACTACCTTGGCCCCAGGGTCAATCTAGACGCTGTGTTGCAGAGAAAAATCTCTTGCACCTGGCGGGAATCGAACTGCCGCCTTCCATCCCATAGTCCGTCGCTATGCCGACTGAGTTATCCCGGCTCATAATAATTCAGTTCAATTTACGTGCAAACTTAACAGCTCAGAGGCCAATTACAAAGTTAGCACGAGTGCGTAGAAAGACACAATAAATTAATGACAGTAAAGTAAAGTAAGTAAAGGTATCCCTGTAACAGGCCGTGGAGGCCCATAGGGTTGTGAGATGGTGAGGTTCTCACATTTTCTAGACAGTCGCCTCACAGATGGCGGAAGGTTTGTTAGCCTTAAGCGCCGGCCGCCCTTTAACCCCAAGAACATTTCTGGTACTCATTTCTGTTAGAGACTAAGTCGACCCCAGGGTCATAGTGCGGTGCGGTTGGAAAGATTAGGTAAATTGAAAAAAAAAATCCAATAACTTCATCGGGATTTAATCCCACGACCTTCCGGCTTGTAGCATAGTGCCTCAACCAACTACGCTACCGCGTGCCCCAAATTAATGATAGTTTCATGAAAAATTAAAGTTGTGAGTAATATGTGAGAGAAAGGTAAGATAAGTACATACACAGTTAGAAGTTAATACTAATAACAAAAACTCAATCAAGTCTTACTTATTTGTGTGCTAGATCAACATCCAAATGATGATGATGATAATAATAATAATAATAATAATAATTACGTATTATAGAAAATAAAAAATGATTGAGCAGAATATTTCCTGCCCCCGAATACAATAACTTCCCTGCAAAATCATAAGAAGTTAATTCAATTCAGTTCAGTTCAGTTCTTTATTATT